>NC_132885.1:6769514-7052014 GCF_030463535.1 Salminus brasiliensis | reverse complement strand
CAAAATCTGCTGCACCAGCTCTAATTCAACACTCTCTGTAATGAAATGTTCAATTGGTCAAAAGTTATTTATGCACTGACTATATCCACAACACTCATGCTTGTATCACAATAAAATATGGTCATATTGCCCATCCCTACTCAGAAGTAGTACTGCTAAGTAGTTTAAGTGCTGCAGTTTAGTTGGGGCTGCAAGATATTTGACAAAACTGACATTGGAATATTTTGTTCTGTGACACCAACAAATTACAGGAATTTTCACCAGATTTGATCAGAAGCCACCAGACATCAATGATCCACACATCATAATATCAATAATGCACTCTGTGGATCTGAGATTGGACTAAAATTATGATATTGAGATCTACTTTTAATAGTTCTTAAGTGCACATTTTCCAAAGTAAGACTTGTAGACTAATAATGAAGTGGAAGTACTCAAGTATTTTCACCCCCTGATTACAGATTTGTTATGTATGCACTCATACACTTAACCTCTTAACGCAGAAAGGCTTATTACACACTAAGATGTACTACTCTGTAACTACAGGGACGTCTGTACAAACTGGCGGGGCTATTTTTTGGTAACAGAAGTTTGTAATGAACGTCTGATGGGCCATAGGCTGTTTTAGGTGTTAAAGTAAATCATTTTAAATCTTAAATTTGCATAATTCAATTACATTACGTCTATTTGTTTCCCAACCAATCGAATGTTACATAATACAGATCCAGCATAAATAAAATGCACAAAAAAACTGAATGGTTATGGGTAGAAAACAGTTACAGGGTGACCCTTGTTGAACTTGTGGTGGAGAAAGAAAGAAAAAAAATTCTTTCAAATGACCTAGAGCAAAAACTAGCTGAAACTTGTGCTGAACAGTAATTTACAGAGCTACCAGATTCAGTGTTCAAAAGCAATGGCAAAATAATAATAAAAAAACATACATTTTAAATTTTATTTTATTTAAATAAATATTAGCAATCCATAACAGCTAAATATACTTTGGAACAGTGTCTGGGTCTAGGTTGGAGATATTTCACAGAATATAGTAGAATAAAGGATAGACCTTTTCTGCAATGTAATCTGTTTTCAGATTGACTCTTCTACTGTTTTTTCTACTGTTTCTACTATATTATATAATTATATAAATATTAGTATTATTAATATTATTCTTTATTTTTTGTTGTTGATTTTCTTATTTTAAGTGTTTTATTGATTGTTAATGCACAGCATGGTGCCAACAGGTTCATGTTAATCTGCTCCAGAGAGTCCTATTCCATTGTCTTGTACAGTATTTTTGTCTGTTGGACCGCTGGAAAAATACTGGCTATTGAGGTTAATGGGGTTCATAATACTAAAACACATAGATAAAATAGACAGAATAGACTGAAAATAGACTGAAAACAGACTGAAAACAGACTGAAAGAGCAGTAGTAACGTATTTGGTAGATGTGCAGCTATTTGACCAAATCAAGCATCAGATTTTAAGGTCTTAACCATCACATTTCCAAAGCTGTGTTTACTGCTGACTTTACTTGTAAATGATTTGTAAAGAAATGTGTAAAGTGAGTTGCTGTCTCTCTCTCTCTCATGCTCACTCTCTTTATTTTCTGTCTGGGTTAGTATCCTTCCTCTGATGGCCGGATTCTTCCAGCAGCTTCGACTTCTTTTGTGGAAAAATGCCTTGAGCGTCATCAGGCAGCCAGTGAGTTCTCAGACTACATTCCTCTGCACTGAAAATGTAGACTCAAACGACATACCGCACGGTGTCTTTCTTCTAGTTTGGCACAAATTGCGTCAGTATTGAGGTTCAAAAAAAGCAGACTGATCTAATCCCTTCATTATTTGTCAGCTGTCCTAAAACTAAATTAATAAATAATTGGGTAAACAATAAACAGAATTCAGTAAACAAAACAAAAATGCTGATGATCTGTGTGTATTTTTTTTTCTTCTCAGGGGTGGTCTCTGGCTCTCCTCATCTGGCCTCTGGTGATCTTCATCATCTTAGCCATCACCCGCTCAAAGTTTCCCCCAAATATCAAAGACACCTGTAAGTTCAGCCATTTCTTCTTAGGTCAATCAATGAAATGAATAAAGACTGCTCAGGCGTGTTGAGTAGAGCGTAGAGATTACTTCTGTACATCATATAATAACCTACTGCTGATGATCCATTTCCTACGTAGTCGGTTGGCCAAACAGCATTTTTAACATGCAAGCCCAGACTGGAGCATTATAATGGGCTTAGGCTGGGTCCCATCAGCCTCATCATTATGAATAAGTGATCAAATTTGTGTCATATTGTTTTCACGTGGGTGGCAGAGGAGCCTGGTGGTCAGTTTGGTAGGCGGCAGCTGGTCTGACCAGTGGTCCCCCATTTTTAGCTCTAACAGCTTCCACTTTTCTGGGAAGGCTTTCTATAAGATTTTGGAGTGTGTAAGAATTTTGTTATCCAAAGAGCATTTTTGAGGTCAGATGAGAGGACCTTGCTGGCAATCTCTATTTTAATTTATCCTAAAGGTGTTCGATGGGGTTGTGGTCAGGACTCTGTGTGGGCCAGTCAAGTTCTTCCACACCAAACTCACCAAACCATGTTTTTAAGGACCTTGCATTTTGCGCTGGGGCTCCAGTCATGCTAGAACAAAAAATGGCCTTCCTCAAACTGTTTCCACAAAGTCAGAAGATGTACAGTCATCCAAAATGTCTTGGTATTGGCTGTAGCTTTAGGATGGGCCTATGAGCCTATAAGCCATCCCCGGAAAAACAACCCCACAGCATTATCCCTCCTCTGCCAAACCTTGCAGTTGGCACAGTGCAGTCAGACAGGTAATGTTCTGGCCTTCACCGAACCCAGACATGTCCATCAGACTGCCAAATAAAATGCTCCAGGGTCCAGTGGCAGTGTGCTTTACACCACTACATCTGATGCTTCACAGTGGCTGTGGTGATGTTAATGCCAGAGAAGTTATGATTATTATTATTGGGTCAGCAGAGCATTGAAGACTTTTCTGCACTATGCTCTGAGCTCAGCACTCGGCCCTGATCTCGCTCTGTAACTTTACATGATCTGAAACTTGGTGGCTGAGTAAAACAAATCTGCTGCAGATAAAGGGGACCCCAGTAGTCAGTCTTCTAACAGGTTCAACTGGATGATGTGCAGCACATTTTGAATGAAGATCACTGTGTTACGTATCGGCAAATATTTGACTAGTAGTTTTTAATAATCTGACACTAATGATGCTTTTGTCTGCGATCTTAAGTGTATTGCGTTAAATAGAGTGTATTGTGAAGATGTCTTTAAATATATGATATATTTTTTTTACCATATCGCCCAGCCCTATTTCAGTTATATACAGTAGATATGAGAAAAGTAAAAGTCTAGCTTATGTGTAGAGGTGAAGAAGTTAAGAAAATAAATGTTGGCATTTAGTAATGATACCATCCAACAGTGGCTATCAATGGTACATAACCAACAGATGGGCTGAAAAGAGAAAATTTCAATGTCTTTTATATTGAATAAGCACAATAGGATGTAGATTTAGCTGTAACGTGATGCCGGAGTTGCTTCCTCAGTATTGAGCTTGTGAGAACATTTGATATTCCCTCTATAGAGTGGGGGGAAATTGGGTATCTCATTGTCCAGTAGGAAAATGCTTGATTATTTAACCACACCTAATCCTAGATTCCCATTCATGGACACAATTACCAATTGTTATGCACTCTGAAATCACTGCTTATGTATAATAATAGTGTTTAGTATTTACTGTACTTACAGTCATTGCACTTCTTTGCATGTATCGTATGTGTAGATACGCAAGACGTTAAAGAAAACCTGACGTTAGATGATGTTTTCCTTGAAAAGGTGGTTGTACTGCTTGTGGCGGCTTAGCAAAGAGGTCCACTGGGGTATCGTTCTTACCCACAGTGTTTTGTTGACTCATGATAGATTTCTCCTGGGTATCAGTGTGTTTTGTGTGGCCTTTTGTAAAGTCCTCACCTCTGCTAGGATAGGTTACTGAGATACCCAACATAGAGGCAATTTGCGCCAAAATATCTCAGTTCACGCTGATCAAAGGTCAGCTGTATGTCACGACTGAACAGGTGTAGAGATTTAAAAGCATGGGACCTCTGTATCAGTCTTGCTGAACAAAAGCAATGTTTGCTTATGAGGAAAATTTATGTACCATTGAATATAGGTACGGATGGTTCGCTGGGCTTTACCTTGAGAAGCAGGTTGGAGGGGGAGGATGAAAGCAATGGCTGAAAGCAAAGCCTCTTTCAGTGGAACAGTGTTTTCAGTCCCATGTCCCAGATCTCCCTCCCGCGAGGGTCGTTTTTTTGTCTTGTTGCTCAGGAAACGATGAGTCATGTTGGTTAGTGTATTACCTTTCAGACCAAAAACGAAAAAGAGCTTCCTTACCAACATTACTAGTGCAGATAAGTATTATATTTGAGCCTACTGATATGTGTGAGCACCATGCAAACATGTATGCACAAAAGTATTGGGACACCTACACATTACAGCACCTACAGGAGCTTTTATGACATCCCAGTCTAAATCCATAAGCATTAATATGGAGTTTTCAGCTCGATCAGCTTCCACTTTTCTGGGAAGGCTTTCTATAAGATTTTGGAGTGTGTAAGAATTTTGTTATCCCCAAGAGCATTTTTGAGGTCAGATGAGAGGACCCTGTGGCAATCTCCATTCTAATTTATCCTAAAGGTGTTTGATGGGGTTGTGTTCAGGACTGGGGTTGTGGGCCAGTCAAGGTCTTTCACACCAAACTCACCAAACCATGTTTTTAAGGACCTTGCATTTTACGCTTGGGCTCCAGTCATGCTAGAACAAAAAATGTTCTTCCCCAAACTGTTTCCACAAAGTCAGAAGCGTACAGTCATCCAAAATGTCTTGGTATTGGCTGTAGATTTAGGATTTCCCTTCCCTGCCTATGGGCCTATAAGCCATCCTTGGAAAAACAACCCCATAGCATTATCCCTCCTCTACCAAACTTTGCAGTTGGCACAGTGCAGTCAGACAGGTAATGTTCTGGCCTTCACCGAACCCAGACATGTCCATCAGACTGCCAAATAAAATTCTCTAGCACCATGCTCTGAGCTCAGCACTCGGCCCTGACCCCGCTCTGTAACTTTACATGATCTGACACTTGGTGGCTGAGTTGCTCTCTGTGGTCATGCAGATTTCTCCTGTACAACATCCAGAGAATTCGACCCTTCCTCCATAGAGAGGCTGCCCAGGTGCTTGTTCAGTCTCTTGTCACTATATTGACTACTGCAGCTCTCTTCTGGCTGGTCTCCCTCTGCGCACCATCAAACCCGTGCAACTTATCCAGAATGCAGCGGCACGGGTTGTCTTCAACATTCCTAAATTCAGCCATGTCTCTCCACTGCTGCGTTCTCTTCACTGGCTTCCTGTAGCTGCTGCCCGCATCAGATTCAAAACCCTGACTCAGGCCTACAAAGCCAAAAATGGACCAGCCCCTCCGTACTTGATGGCAATGGTCAAAAGCTGATCTGCACCAAGAACCCTTCCAGCTTCAAGTACGGCTCGGTTTGACCCGCAATCCCTCAAAATCCGCGGAAGACAAGCGTCCAGACTTTTTTCTGTCCTGCACCGAAGTGGTGGAACGAGCATCCCCTGGGTGTCGGAACGGCAGAGTCGCTCGCTGTCTTCAAACACAGACTGAAGACCCTCCTCTTCTGAGAATACTTGGGCGAAGAGTAGAGTACTATGGTCTTCATATTGACTTGAGCTGATGGAGGAAGATCTAGGAGGAAGGATATTTCACCAGCTGACTTGTTGTTGTTGGTGCAGCGGTGTCTCCTATTACATACAGAACCACGCTGGAGTTCAGTGAGCTCTTCAGAACCTCCCACTCTTTCACTAATGTGTGGAAAGGCAGACTGCGTGGCTAGCGGGCTTGATTTTATACACTTGTGGTAGTGGGACTGAATAAAACAATACTGTCCCAATACTTTTGTCCATGTAATGTGGAAACTCTTAAAACCACAGTGGCACATTATTCTGGAACTGTTGAAACTTTTATTACTTCTACAAATTATTAAGTAATTTGCTGACAATTTTGCTATAAAACAAAAATGGGTAAGTCATGTTATTATATTAATTTGAACAAAATGTTTAGTAGTAGTATTATGAGACTCTACTGTAAGTTCAAAACTGTTAAACTGTAAATTTTGCTGTGATGCTACTAGTTCTTCAAATTCCTCAGTATTTTAATGAAAATAATGTGTATGTTATGTAATATTAGTTCTACAAATTATTTAGTAATTCGTTATGAAGTGTGGACTTATGTTTAGGGCCTTGCACTTTAGCCTGAGATATTAATACAGCATGTACTGTTTTGTATTCTTATGATTGGGGTCAAACATAAAATTAAAAAGAGACACAGTGTTGAAATAAATGATTTTGACAAAGACACAAAGTAAAATCAGAAGGACACTGGTACCTTGGACCTATTTGTAGAATGTCTTAATGCTTTTTTCAATTTTTTAAAAGTGTTTTATATTCATCTGCAGTTAACTGTAACCAAAGTAATCATACTCATGTCTCAAAACACCCTGACTGCTTTGGTCAACTCAGCTTGATAAATGAATTTTGTGGGTTGATGATGGACTGAAATAGTAATATTAACTGGGGGAAATAGCTCAGCAGCATTCCTACTTTTGACAGTTTTATTTAAACATTGATATATTAGTAAGCATTTGATTTTAGTCCAGCAGGTGTAATTTCCCTTTCTTTACTCAATATTAAGGCACTTTGAAAAGCTATTTGCTTAACAAACATTTCACAACTTTCTCAATTTCACAATGCAACAGCTTTGAAGCAGGCACTCGTCAGGAGTGTTATATAGACAGCTTCAGAGCCAGAGCGCAACTCCTATGACTACAATATTTCTGTGTATAGAGAGTGTATTACTGTTAATAATTATTAACTATTCTGTCTGTTCTCTGAACTGTTAAATTTTGACAACAGATTGCTTTTAGATGTACAGGAAAATGTGCAGGAATAAACAGTGTCCCTCCAGGACATTATTATATAACATTCAGAATTTTGTAAAAGTTAATGGTAATGGGAAAGTTCATTTAAGAAACACATTAGACTCAAGCAAATGTTCTGACACTGCTTGCTGATCATTTTTAGGGTTTGTCAGAATATTAAGATTTTAAAACATGAATAGTACTGTAACATAAACTCATGTCTTACAGTTTTGCTTGTATCCTGTGTTTTGAGAACCCTATGGTTGCAGAGGTTTTAGTGACCATGGTCTTAGTAGGGATTAGAGGTATAACAATACATATAGAAGTATTTGTCACATGGAGTGAAATACACTGTATGTGCTATTAGGGTAAATATGGTAATTTCACAAGCGCTCATGCCACCTGGTAACTTTAAGGCTTATTTATGCTCAACATTTAAATAAGACTGAGCTTTCTGTCCATGCCCTGCATTTATTTTGTTCATATTCCGGATATAAACAGACAGCAGTACCACTAGAAACTGTGGTGGGAGTTACCCTCCCAATAGTTCCAGTGAAACCTGACCACTGCCATATGGTTTTTAAGTAAATTTTTGTTGTTGTCAGAAACCTTTGACTCCAAGCTGCCCTCTAGTGAAGCTAGACATCGATGCTAAACTCATGTCAAAAAGGATGCATAGAAGTATGTAGGCAGGGGTGGTTATATCATTTAAAACGGATGCCTTACTTCTCGTACATAAAGGAAGCATAAATGAGCCTTTCAGCTGTAAGCCATTGGATTTGCATGGTATTGTGGGAACTATAGGGATTTAGGAGTATTGCCATGTTAACTGTAGTCTTGTTTGCCCCCCACCCTGGTTAGTACACATATTACAGACCTAGATTTGAAGCCACCTTGCTGGCATTGCTTGCTCTCTTTTAAATTAAACTCATAGAGTTTAATGAATAAAAAAGTCTAAAAAATCTTTAATATAGTGCTTTTTGATGTAATTTAATCTGATTACCACAATAACAATACTATTACAATAATGGTAACACATTCTAGTACCTTAAAGAGATTTTCAGTGTCATGTTAGCACCATACTTGGCAACAGATAAAACCACTAGCTGCCAGTGAGCTATTACACCATGTGGGAGACCAGGGTTCGATTCCCAGTCTGGGTCGTATGCTGCGCCACAACCTGGGCAAGACTCCTAACACTACATTGGCCCACCTCTGTAATACGAGTTACCTTGTAAGTCACTCTGGATAAGAGCGTCAGCTAAATGCCATGAATGTAAATGTGTGTATTCTGAGAAATTCTATGCTAGTCTTCCCTCAGAAATGTATATTCACAGCTGATAGATAGTGTTAGGAGTCTTGCCCAAGGACTCTTATTGGTGTAGTGTGGTGTCCTTGCCCAGATGGAGAATCCTTACTCTGGAATTTTTTGGGGAACTGTGAATGAATGTAGAGGGAATCTACACCCTATATACTCACTATCTGAGCAGCTGCACATGAGCTCATGGTCATCTCCATGGCTGTATGTACTCAGATCCTCACAGCAATGTTCCAACATCTCATATAATGCCTTCCAGAACAGGAGAGGCTGTTACTGCAGCCAAGAGGGCACAAACTCCCCATTGATACCCTAGATATTAGAAACTCTGGATAAGCAGGTTATTTACTTAGCTTTGAGTGTATCGTAAATGTGCATCTTAGAATAGGGTATTTGGTATTCATTAAGACTTGTATAGGCCTTAATTACATTTTCTTCTCTTTCTTTTTAGGCTATGTGGCCCCACGGAATCTCCCGAGTGCAGGCTTCTTCCCCTTCCTGCAGACGCTCATGTGTAACACCGACAGCTCCTGCTCCAACAGGTCATACCTTTCGGACAGGAGCTCCAGAGCATATTCCATACCCAGGAGAAACCGGCATCGCAGAGATGCAGACACACCGGACACAGAAAGGTAGAACTTAACCTACCTCCTATCAGCTTATTGCTGCCAGTAAAATGCCTTATTGAGTATTTCCTATTGTTCTTTGATGTGTGGTTGTTGCTCAGATGCAGTTTTACATGCCCATTTACCACCCAGAATGAAATCAGCTGATTTTCCTTTTATGAAGGGCAACAACAATCAGCTCTGCTACCATTGGCTGGATTGCATAACCTAGCCTAGCTTTCCTAAGAGCTGTAGCCTAGCACCTGACCGGCCCTTTACCCCTCTTTGTTTGGCCTAGCCTTAGCTTTTATTCTTTTTGACTGCTTCCTTCCCTGTTCACGTGATGTGCGGAAGTACTCCATCTCATAGATAACCACAGCGGTTCTTGCTCTGTATTGATCATTCGCTCTTCTCTACTTGACCAGTAGTGACCAATAGTAATTCTTTCAGCACTTTTTAAAGCCTTGTTTTCATATTCTACTCCTGTGGCCGTTACATTTATCTTTAAAAGACTTTGACTAGTGCTGATACAGATGTGCAAATGCACACACAGCCAGTCTAGTTCCTGTAGTGCAGTACCGCCAATAGAACAGGACGCTCTCAAACAGATGTTCATGACCCTATGGGCACTATGCCTAATGTTAGGCGTGGGCTAGAGGGGTATAAAGACCCCCAGCATTGAGCTGTGGAGCAGTGGAAGAACTGTGTTCTCTGGAATGATGGATGGTGGTGCTCTATCCTATACTTTGGTGATGAGTTGGGGAGTTTGGGATGATGAGGTGGGGTGGTGATCATCCAACATCCTGACCTCACTAACGCTATTGTCATTGAATGCAATTCCTGGACAGCAGAGACAGTTACTCCAACAAAAGCCGAAACAACTCTTTTTTTTAATACCCTTGATTTTAGAAGAAACAATGAATAAGCAGGTGTCCAAATACTTTTGTCCATGTAGCATAAGGTTCTTCTATGGCACTTTTCAAAGAACTCTTTGTAGCATCTTTATTGTTTCAGGAGCATGGGCATGGCCCCTGACTTAAGGTGCAAAGGTGATCCCCAAGAAGTAACGTTATTTAGAAAGTACCATTCCTTTCACTTGTCTCTCTTTACTTCTGAGTCACTGCTCATTTATATTGTGATCTTTCCCTCAGTCAGTCAGACACTACAACCACAAGCGTAGCTAATGCGGGAGAATCCTCAGTGGTGTCAGACACAAAAGAAGTGAAGACACACCCTGATACTTCAGTCAGTATTCACAGAGACACCGCAAATGAACTCTTTGTGTCCGAGAGCAACCTGTTGCACTCTTAGTGTGGGGGTGGACATTTAACCAGCTCCGTCACGGTGCTAATAACAAGGCATTTTTACCTTTTGTGTGAATTGAAGCTGACAGGTGTGGTGTTTGTGTTGTTTCTCATACATTCCTCTGCCTGCCTCAGTCAGACACACTTGAGGTCAAATCATTTGTCTGTCAATACACCACAGTGTTACGACAGTTTGGAGCATGAGATGTAAGAGGCCTTAAAAAAAGCATACGACATGTAGAAAACCTGAGAAGTCTGCTGAAAGGAGGGTTTCGGGGAATGTTCTCAAAGTTGCTGCCTCGTTTTGCCTGTCCAGAGACCTCTTAGAGCAGTAGAAGCTAGTGTTCTTGGAAAAGTCCATCCCATTGTTCTTGCTCTGTACACGTGCCTGATAGCTTCACGTGATGCTGTTATCGTTCAGTTGTGGTATTGTACTGTGGTAAAGCATTTTATCTGGCCTTGAGGGAATTTTGTCTCTTTCATGCACTGATAGAGTCAGTGACAGCTGCTATGTTCCCCAGAGACCAGTATGGAACGGTAGCTTAGCTTTGGCCAGGAGAAGGCCTCACCCAGATCTTACCTCTGTTGTGTCTTTGCTAATTCTTCTTGTCAGTCTCTTATCAATCCATCAAGACTCTTTGCTCTTTACCTTTGTTTGTGCAGACCTGTCAATGATTACGTAAATGACCTTTCTTATGCCCTGATGCTTTAGAAAAGAGTTAGATTACTACTCTTTAAAAAGAATATCCTGCATTGTATCACATGAACATGATTCGCTCAGTTGAGTTGAGTTCAGTTGAATGTTTTTGATTTTTGTTCCTTTAAACTCTTTTTGTTTTTTGCCGATGTTTTTCCACTGTAAATGTAATTATGTAATGAACGGAAAAATAAAATTGCGTTACATAAATGCACTGTACATTATTACAGTTTATGCACCAGATTTTTTTCTCCTAGCTCATCGGTGCTACTTGAAGGCTTACCCCCCCTGGCCCACCTACAGAAAGGAGGTTTGGTTCATGCCATCCTGAAGAGAGAAACGTCCAACCAGTCGGAGATCCTGACGCTATGGGACACAATGCTCAGTGTGTATCTACCTTATACCTACCTATCCAACATGCCTGCAAATATATATATATATATATATATATATATATATATATATATATACATACAATACATACAAATATATATATATATATATATATATATATATATATATATATACGTTATGCCATATATATAAATGCCATATATACGTCATGTATAACACACTGGTTGTGTGTTTCTCTGGATACTTTGCAAGCCTCTTTTCATCCTGTTCTTCAATGGTCAGGACCCCACAGAACTGACCACCCCAGAGCAGGTAGTGTTTTGGTAGTGGGTCATTCTCAGCGCTGCAGTAACACTGACATGGTGGTGTCTTGGTGTTTAGTAGTGTGTTATGTTGGTACGAGTCAATCAGACGTAGCTCAGCATCACTGCTGGACTGAGAACGGTCCACCAACCAGAAATATCCAGCCATATCCTATGACCACTGATGAAGGACTCGAGGATGACCTTCTGTTTCTGACTTTACATCTACTAGGTGGACCAACTAGGTAGGAGTGTCTAGTGAAATTTATTAAACACCCTACCTGGGTGGTCTACCTTGTAGATGTATAGTCAGAGACAGAAGCTCATCTGTTGCTGCAGAGCTTGTGTTGGGATGAGTTTATTCCATCGTCATGGTCGTAATATTCTGATATGACACATACATACATGTAGGTGTTGTTGGAATTAATATGTAAAGATACATTTTAAAAGGTATATCATCCAAGAATTAAATTTGTATTGTATTCTTTGATTGGTTTGTTGACTTTTGGCCCTAAAAAGCCCTAAAATTGCTCAACAAAAAGGTTCAAATAGCAAAAAAGCTGTAAAGCTTTTTCTGACCGTGGCTATTGTGGCTAAACAGGTTCTTTTTTTTTTTTCAAGATTCCAGCTCAGGTGTTTCGCCGAACATGACCGCCTCCATCCTGGACGTCTTGAACAGCACCGTACTGGCCAATCAGGTTAGTGACAAGGCCTGAAAGTATGCTGTTGTCTGTCTTCTCTGTAGCTGAACGACTGCCAGCCTGTGTGTAGGTGATAACGAATAGGTGTAGCTTTCACAGGAATTTCAGTTTACCTTTTCCCTGGTCATTTTCTGGTCATATCTGGTTTTAGACCTGTGGTAATTACTTTAATAGCCTTTAGAGATATTGAAATATCAGTATGCTGGACTGTAATGCATTTAAATGTTCTCATTAACCAGACACTCTTTACTGCTTCATAAACCCCTTCATACAATACAATTGATCATAGGCCACATCTTAATAAACGTTCTTGAATGCTTAATTTGCACAGAACCTTCTAATATCTGTAATATTTAACCCTATCATACCTAACATCTCACACTAAAAATAAAATGGATTAAATTGACCTGGGTTTGAACATGAAGTATTTAACAGGAGTAGAAATTCGACGTTGTGTAGAGGCTCTTTAATCTCAGTATAAGGTAAAGGTTCTATACTATTTTTCCTAGATATGAAAAAATAAAGGTTCCTGCATGGTTCATACAGTTAAACATCCAGGTAACCACCTAATGTGAAAGAGCATTTACCATGTATAGAAGTTATTCAACCTTCTATAAGGTAAAGGCTCCATATCCAATACAGAGCTTCCCTAGAACTGCAGGTTCAGCCAGGAACCCGTAAGGAACCTTAATATTTAAGACTGTGAGCTATTTATTTGCTCTGATAGGATTAAAGATTTAAAAAACTTTAGCAAAACGTAAATAAATGTTCTATACCTTTTGAATATCATTGCCAAAACTCCTTGTTCTTGTCAGGAACAAATTAGGAACCTATATTATTTTGACTGTGAGACATTAGAAGACATTAGGTCTGATGGAGTTAATGATCTACTGTCTCACAGGCCTAAAAACAAGGTTCCTAAACGTTTCTTGGTTAAAACATACAGTTCTAAGAAACATCTCTATTTAGTATAGAACCTTTCCCTCCTATTGAAGTTCATATATAGGGTTAAAGATTAAAGAACTTCAGCATAAGACATAGGTTTTATACCAACATTGGGCAATTCCGGTCCTGGATGTCCAGATTCCTGCATAGTTTTCTGCACACCTGATTCAACTCACCTGTTAATTTTCAGGTTTAGTAGGTCTGTTAGAGCAGGGAAATCAGCAAACTGTGCTGGACTCCAGCCCCCTCATTGTCCACCCCTGTTCTGTACCTATTAAGGAAGGTTTCTTAGAACTAAACATCCAAGTCTAGAACCAGAGAACCATTAAAACTTTAAGGCTGTGAAATGTTTGGTCCAATATGGTTAAAGATTTAGGAAGTTTAGAACATAGATTTTTTGAAATGCTGGATTTAAATGTTAAATTGCATCTAATCCAGTCTAATCAGCATTGACGTTTTATTAAATTGCCTTTAATCTTTGCTTGGGCCTAAATATTTCTGCTGTACATACCATGACCAAATGTCTGTGACCAGCCCAGCAAGTTCAGCCACCACCAAACGAGATGGATGTTTGTTTTTCTTCTGGAAACTAGAAGGCAACAAACTCACTATAATGAAGCACCTGCTACCATACAAAGCAAGACAGACCTCAAGCACATACACTGGGTTTAATAAGCTGAGAAAGCGATTGTGGTGTTGTCTGCTCAAATACATTACAGTGCTCCATTGTAAAAAAAGCTTAATGCTGAGGACATTTTTCAGAGTCCACTGGTCTGACCTTAGATTAGATCTTCTTTGACCGCAGTTGCTCAGACTGACTGAGATGAGATAATGTCTCATACTTGTTATTGTGTTTGGCTTCTCGAAGGACACTTTGAGTGCCATTCTGGAATCGGTACACTCCCTGAAGAGCTCCATCTGTGGTTTCTACATGTCTGGCTACAACGTGTCCCGCACAGACCAACTCACCTCTGCACTGGTCAGGATCTGCAGCTCCAATGACACTGTGGTGGAGGTGTCCCTGGCAACACTCAACCAGGTGGGGATACACACACTGCACATACAGCCAGTTTATGTTCACTGTTTAGTTGTTTAGGTCACTGTTGGGTGTGTGTGTGGATAATAAATGGACAAAAGTATTGGGACACTTGCTTATCCTGCTTTTGTTGGAGTAATTGCCTCTACTGTACTAGATTTGGGAGGAGCATTGCCATGAGGATTTGATGTATTCATTTTTTGCATTCAGCGGCAAAAGAGGGGTCAGGATGTTGGGTGATCACCATGTCACTTCGTCCCCAACTCCTCAACTCCATAATCCATAATTTCCAGAGAACACAGTTCCACTGCCTCACAGCTCAATGCACTGTGCCTGGCATTAGGCAGCTTGGTGCCAATAGGTTCATGCTTATCTGCTCCAGATAGTCCTATTCTATTGGCAGTACTTCTCTACAGAGACTAGATAAGCTGTATCTGTGCATTTTGCACATCTATGTCAGCAATGGGTGCCATCTATCCACACAGAGAGAGCACGGCCAATTGTGCTCCCTGGGAGTCTGGCAGCTGATGGCAAAGCGGCATGGCTCAGTATTCTAACTTGTGACCCCCTGGAATCAAAACTAATATTTATTTATTGATTAATCAAACAGCACAGTAATGTCTCAGCTTGCCAATAATGAATTACATGTCAATACAATATCACCACACTCAGCACCTGCATGTGCAAGCATGCGAACATAAACCAGGAAATGTATATTTTAAATACAGCAGGCTGCACTAACGGGTAGTGAAGGAAGTAAATTGAACATATTCTTATCAGCAGCAATCACTTTTATTAACGAATCCATCAACCTGTGCCTTACGCCCACCACCAACTGAGGGGGGAAATATGTCTAATCAGCACACTGCATAACTACATGCATCAGACATAACTAAATGCTCCAGCAGTGGTACAGGGCCACGGTGCCTCAGTGGTTAGAGCACCAGGCTGGCTTTTGGGTTTAAAGCCGCCACTGTTGGGCTCTTGAGTGAGGCCCTTAACCCTCCCTGCTACCCAGGTGCTGCAGCGATGGCTGCCCACTGCTCCAGGCTCATGTGCTTACTTTCACTGTGTGTGTTTGCTCAGTAGTGTGTGTGTGTGTTCACTGCACGGATGGGTTAAAGGCATATGGTGAATATGGGTGTCTTGTATTTTCTTAGCTACTAAAAAACTAAACCTTGGCCTAAAGGTGCCAGTAAGGGTTTGTCGATCCACCTTCTGTCACACCATCCTCATTTTCACTTAACTTGACATGTGAATCCAGCAGTTGTTTTTTTTATTGTATCAAAGTGATGAATTCATGAAGAATGGACCAATAGAAATGCTCCAAATTGACTTGGAAAAAAAAAACTTTCTAGGAAAAGGGTTTTTCCTTCTCCTGTAAAGTCACTGATTTGGAGATCCAAGGTTTTCGCGTGACAGCAATGATATACCTTCATGCTCTCATATTCAGTGAATAGAATAGAGCATGAAATCTGTCGCACCTGCGCTCCACCTGTCCCTGTTCGGTCCATCTCAGTGATGGAAAATCCTTTGACTCATTCCATGCTGCTCTGGGTGAACCCTGAAGCTGCTCCTGTACACTGTGTAAATCATTTCTGGATGAACGCACCAATAGAAATGCTCTAAATTACTTGGAATAGACTCATATTTTACATTTTACAAGTTAAGAATGGATTTTTTGCCTTCCCCTAGTAAAGTCATCATATTGGAGATACATGCTTTTCATTGGACAGTGACAATATGTTTGATAGAAGACTATGGAATACATTTCACTAATGAATAGTGAATAGGCTGTAGACAAGACAACATATGTAAAAGGTCTCAGACCACGTGAGTAAAGTCATGAGGTGTCTGCCCTCGGTTTCTTCTCAACACTAACCATGATGTATGTGTGTGTTTGTGTGTGTGTGTGTGTGTGTGTGTGTGCACATTTCCATGTGTGTTTGTGGTTTGTGTTTTGGCAGCTATTGGCTCAGTTTGTACTCCAAGATCCAGAGAGTGTCATTGAGTCGATCGAGATTGCCGTGATGGCGATGGGTCAGATTCAGGAGGAGACTTCACTGTGGGACTTCCTGCTGGGACTGCCGGATCTCTTCCAGAAAAGCACGGATCAGGGGAGGATCTTGTCTGTAACTGATAGTTTGCTGGAGCTGAAGGGGTGAGGGAATGCAGGAGCCTTTTAGAGTGAACACATTAACAGTATCAGTGTCTATCAACGGTATATACACTGCCCAGCAAAAGTTTACGGACACCTACCTTTCCAACGTCATCCACAAACTTCCATGGGTTCTTTAAAGACTGACCAGATTTAATTTAAAATATATCACCTACATATAACACACACACACACACACATATATATATATATATATATATATATATATATATATATATATATATATATATATATACATACAATGTGTGTGTGTGTGTGTGTGTGTGTGTATAGTACCGGTCAGCCATAACAATAATACCGCCTGCCTAATTATGAGTAGGTCCCTGTTACAACAGATCTGACCATTCAAGACCTCTGAAGGTGTCCTGTGGTTTCTTGCACCAAGACTAACATTAGCAGCAGTTCCTTCAAGTCCTGTCATTTGTGAGGCGGGGCCTCCATTGTTCACATTAATGAAGATGTTCACATCCATTGATTGATGGAGCCTTAGGTGCCCATGACCCTGACGCCGGTTCACCAGATGTCCTTTCTTAGAGCCATTTGCTACATACCTGAAATACCCCACGCAACCTGCCTGATGTTTTGGAGATGTTCTGACCCATCTAGTCATCATTATTTGCTCGTTGTTAAAGCCACTCAGGTCCTTTTAACACACCACAACAACAGACTACATAATACTATTTTTTTGTTAGATGAAGAGTTCCCGAGAAACATTCTATGTTAAATGAGAATATTTATTTGAAATATAGTGAATTTAAAAACAGGAAAGATGAGGAGTCTGGATTAGACTTGATGGGGGCAGTTTTGCCATTTACACACACTTGTGTTCTCAAAAAGACCATTGTTTTCTTTCAGAAAAAGATTAATGTTAATTATAATAATTATAATAACTAATTAACAAATGAAAATATAAAAAAAAAAAAAAAAAAAAAATTAAAACAAAATTAAATTACATTAAATAAAAAAAAACAAAAAAACAATTGATGTATTCAACCCTGGGTTTTTGTTCTTGTAAACTGACTAGTTTTGCAGACTTACCTAAAAATGTCATATTTGTCTTATTTTACATTTTACAACTTATTAAACATGTTTTAAGTGGCTCCTATGGTGAAGTGAGGCGATTTTAAAATGCAATTATTTGCAATTTCTGTTAAAGATCTTCCATTCTTATAAGGGACCACTTTAATTAAAGCACTATACACATACTATACATCTGTAGAAATTGTGTATTTTATACTTCAACCAGGATAAAAGATTACATTCAGATTTTAAATTCTGTAATGTTTTTTTTTTGCAGGATAGTCCCACCACATTTACACAACTATCTCATTAATATTTGGCTCATTCGGCTCAAAACTCACACTAACCGACACAAATCATGTTTTTTACTGGATAGCAATAATAATAAACAAAATATTGCACACTGTGAGTGGGCTTATGGTGCATGTGGGCTTAATCAGGTGCTTCTGAAGCTACTGGTTTTAGAGATTGATTTTCTCAATAATAAAAGAAATTCAGACTTTCTACAATTTATTTTCTTATTTTCCTGCAGGGTCCTGTCATCGATTAAAAGCAGCTTCCCACAGGCTAATATTTCTCTGGATGCGGTAAACCCGGCCCTTGATGAAGGAATCGAGGTCCTCAAGTATCTCCAAACCTGGCAGGGCAGAAGTATGTGTGGCAACCACTGCTTCCCACTCTCTGTTACAACTTTATCTCACCATTATCTCAATGACACCTCCGGGATATCCCCTAATTACTGCATTAGCCAGGAAGAGTTGGATCAGTTGTTGGAGTAGCTAGGGCAGGTTCGCCCAGAGTGCCTGAAGTCCCTACTTGCCGAAGCTTGTTTTTGTTCTAATTGTCTGTCTGTCTGGCTGACTCCTTCCCTCCATGATGATAAAACAAGCAGAGCCTGCAGGGGCCTTGTAGTAGCGCTCTTGGAGGAGTCACAAGGGAAACAGAATCTTACACAGGGTGTGTGTGTGTGTGTGTAGTGGTACATACTCTGGACTGGTATCTGTGGTTGTTGGTCTACTGGTATGTAATAACTGGCTTATAGTGGGTGAATGTGCTGTGTGTGATTGGGGTTTCTATAGCATATGTTTGTGTATTAACATTTGCATTAGCCTCCACTCGGTTCTGAGTGCTGGTTTATAAACAGAGAAAGGCAAGTGAGCGGTTCTGCAGTTCTCCCGCTGGTAAAACAGAGCGTTTCAGTGAGAGTTTTATAAAAGGTCAGATATTATGGTCTGTTTTCAGGTTCCACTGTAAAATTGCTCCACACTGCAGAACCTCAATTCCTTTATTTTCCTTCTGAGAACGTCCACACCACTGCTGCAGCCGGCTGGGAATAATGTCTATAAATGTCACCTTGAGGACACCAGATGGCGCTCTGAACAGCGTGGTTAAAACAAAGACTCTGAACTGGATTGTGATTAAAGTAGCCAGTACCCGATCCATTAAAATATGCCTAGATCAACATTCCTTCCTTCAACATATGGCTGAGAAGAGACTGAATGAGTAGGGAGAAAACTCTGTTGGCTGGAGATCTATCATGCTTTATGAACAGAGGCAGGTCTGACAGATAGGACTGAGGAACAGTGAGGAGAAGGGGCAGTGGAGAAAGAGAAAGGTGGCGATTTTAAAGGACTTTATGTTATGTTTACTGTTATACCAGACTGATACAAACATCTGTCAGATATATATTATACATGTCTCTTATCTACGGATCTTAAGATCCATTTTAGCCCACTGTTTCATAATATGGTCCACATTTTAGCTCTTTAAGCAGTTTAGATGCTGTTCTACATTGAGACTGGAAATATGGTCTGGTCATTTTGCTGGGCCGTCAAAACGTCCCGAAGTTCCATGGTAGGACACTTCAGATTGGGATCTGTGTATACTATTACAGTCATCATCCTGGAATGAAGGAGTGTTAACAAGAAGCACAACATTACTGAAAGTCACTAAACCAAATTTCACACTGGTTTTCTTTTCCAATCCCATACAGATGCAACAATCTCCTTCATGAATGTGTCAGGCTCATTTAACCTGTCTCTACTGAGCCCTGAAATGCTCCAGCTGATCCAGCATCTCCAGATCCCTCTGGATAAGGTATGGCAACAAATCACCAAGCTTAAAAATGAACGCTGCTTTGTGTAGCTACTTTTACACTTTTCAGGTATACAGCACTGTGCAAATGTTTAAGGCATCTAAGCACATTCTTGGAAATTGCTTGTCTTGCCAGTTGTTACAATACATGCAACTAAACAAAAATACAGTGAAACGTAATACTAAAATAATACTTGGCTGCCACAAGGAGAGCTTGGAAATGGAAATGCCTTAACAGATACTGTATTAATGCTCTTTGTATTTATTCTAATATTAATAATAACATTTGCACATAATTGTAACTTTAATGTATCTATAATACCCTGCTTATACACATGCATTCATGCAAACACAAACATCGAGAAGGTATTTCTGATGGGACTCTTGTTCTGGCTTCTGCAGGTGACTGTTCTGTTCAACAGCGAGGCGTTCTATAACTTTGTGTGTGCCATTCCTGGTGCTGCCTTCTACTGTAACAGATCCAGCACTGACAGGTTGTATGGATGGATAAGCCAAGAAAAGGTGGCTCTGCAGGTAAAGTGTTAAACAAGTTAAACGAGGTATTGATTGGCATCTTAAAAGACATTAAGATTCTGTCCCCAGAGGGGCTGTATTCTTTAGTGGGACTGAAAGGCTCACATCAGAGCCCTGCCTCAGCTTTACCAATCAGTTTGTAAGCTTGAATTGTTAATGTCTGAAATGATGACACACTCACACTTAAATCAGGTTTAAATAACGGTTTCCAGCACAAGTATTGCATATTTACATTTTACATTTAATGGTCAAACTTTTGAATTGCTGTAATAAAAACTCTTCCCCTCATTGAATAGAGTGTGTACTGAGTGGCAGCGCCATTAACGGCTATCATTGTCTAAAAGCTGAGAAAAAATGCAAGTGCATTAGCATGACTCGGATATTCAGAAATTAGCTTCAAGCTACATGGAAAATTGATTAACAAAAATGATCAAATTTTAATTTTCCTCACCCCCTAACAATTCAATGTTTTGAGTGTCAGAAATGTAATGATCAAATATATCTCTGTGTTTCCTTGAAAAGCATATGTGACCACTTGGTTGAGTTGCCCAGTTAGGGTAAACAGAATTGTACACTGTTAGTTCAGCATTAACGCTGCACAAGATCACATCGCCAGTTTCCTTGCTAGACTAAACTGTATGTGTTCTACCTTCACATTAATATATCTTTATATGAGCTAGTAGTACTCATTATTACTGCCATAGCCCTCATAACTGAACCTTATTAAAGAATGCTGTGCATTGCATAGCTAGAAACCTTACATTTTTACTATTTTGACAAATATTAGCTGTATGTGAGGCTGTAATTGTGTGTTATTAAGCACCGGAAACTTCATTATATTCTAGTTGTGTTGTATTACAATGACTGTTCTATGTGTAATGCATGTTAGTGTATGCCCAGAATTACCATAACTGGGCAAATCAACCAGCTGGTTGACTTCGGTATCTGCTTCCTGAATGGGTGTTAATTTAGGAACAAACTGATATAATTTCACCATTTTCTATTGCAAATGTATTTCTTAGTGTTACTGCCAAGTTTCAAATGATCACACTGGCTTTATTCTTCAGATAAATGTAATTTAGATATATTAACACTGCCCGGTTCATTTACTGGCAAATGTGTTTGCCTTGAAGTGTGGATTAGTAGCTAGATCCAGTATTCTCACTGGCACAAGATCGTGCACTCATACATCATTAGCCAACTCATGAGGAGACACGGTTACTTAGTAACAGGTGCAGGCAGTCAACAGGTGAGCATGCTCTGAGATGTATTGTATACGATTCACATCTTACAACCCTCAAGAGAGCTTTAATTAGCCCTGTCTCTCGGTGTGGGGGAACACTCTTCCATATTTGTGCAGGCGAGGCTTTGGTCTCACACCTCCTCCACCACTGTTCCTTAGAGCTTTTGGTGGGTGAAGCATCTATAAAGCTATAAAGCTGTTGCTTTCTGCAGGCTCACTAGTGGCCATTCCAGCAGCAGAAAGTAAATTGACTCAGATGTCTTTAATTAATGTAATCAAATACAAATATTTCCCTCCACAATCACCTCTCTGCATGACTCTGGTGTACTCTGGTGAGTTGTTCTTAGTTAAACTCATAATGTGAGTAATAGGTTCGATTGAGGATTATGCCACAGCAGTGGGTGAAGGCGGTTTTAAATGGTGTGTGTTGTTAATGTGCCTGTGCTTTTTGCTGTTTCAGTATGATATAAATTGTAAGTTATTAAGCTACGAGTTTAACCCATCACAAGTACCTAATCTTGGATATATATATAGCTCCAGAAAAAATAAAAAACATTACATTAACATTTGTATTGTATTTCATAAACCATGGACAACATTTCCCCTAAATTCCAAATAAATTTATTTGCAGAAATGACAACTGCTCAAATCATCAATCAAAATCTAACAGGTGCATTTTATAGTAGCTGAATGCACTATTTAGCAGAGATACCTGGATATAGATCTTTGTGTTCTGTATAAAAGATGATGGTTGTCTCTAAAACTCTAAAGTTTTACTGTTTCTGAAGTTAAACTGAAGTCAAAGTGGTTAAACCACATTGTATTGCTTCTACAGTCAGCTGTCAGACTAATTAAACGGTAGATATTGAAACAGAGTTGAAATGCCGAAATTACAGCCGGTCACAGGCCTTTTGAGATGTGTATAGCTTAATAAGCCTTTATATAACTTTATAAACTTAATATGTATAGCTTAATAAGCCTTCTAACAGCAGACTGTAGAAGCAATACAATGTGGTTTAAACCAACATCAGAATCAGTTTTAGAGTTTTAGAGACAACCATCATCTTTTATACAGAGTACAAAGATCTACATCCAGGTATCTCTGCTAATTAGTGCATTCAGCTACTATAAATTGCACCCGTTAGATGTACACAGGTGTCCAACTATCCATTAACAGCTTGTACAATCTCTACGGAAAAGCATGGCCAACAGAATGGGATTCATTAAGCTTCCTTAGCCAAATTTTGATAAGAAATGAAGCTTGAAACACACCGTACTACTGATCCTAAACATATATGTATGCTCTATTTACAGGTGATGTTGGCCTGGAGTAAGTCATCTGCCTCTGCAGACCTCTCCTTCTTTAAGGATGTCCTGGGAAGTTTTCTGAGTCCAAACAGAGTCTCCAACAGCAACTGGGACCGGTTCAGCAGTGCCAGCCAGCCACAGAACCTGCAGGAACAAGTGTAGGCAACCACAGATCATGAGTTAGCTATTGATCCATAATATACAGGCCAGGGTTGAGCATGTATAGGTTTTGTAAAGTAAAGTGTGTACTATAGAAGATATATTTCTAGAAGATATAGATTTCTTTATCTCCTTCTTCCTCATATCTTCTCTTTTGTCCCTCTCCGTAGATTCCTAGGTGTTGGAAATGCTGTGATGAACATGCTACAGGGGCTGCCTTACTGGGAACACATTCACTGGTTTTTGATGGTAGCTCATTCCTCAATGCGGACTGCCATAACAGCTATGGAAACACAAACAGGTATGCAGTTTGTCCAGAGAATACAGCAAGCATAGTTTGCATCTACTCTGCAAATCATTGTGTGTCCTGTTTATAGAATATATGCAGCCTGTGCTGTCGGGTGCTGAGAAAGTCCAAGAAGCCTTCCAATCCCTCATGGAAAACAAGACTGCAGCTGATGCCTGGGTCAGCCATATCATGGACTCCACCCTGCAGACCGTGACCAATGTGAGTCAGCCAACAAAAAACATTGAACAGTGTTAACCAGTGTGTTGTTTTATTGTGAGTCACTCACTGAATTTCCTTGATTTAATGGAAAAAGGTTTGGATGGGACGCATGGATTGCCTTCATTTGGCTGCTCACTGGACTTGGATGTCAGAATCCATCTCAATGAAACCTGAGTTATGGGCAGCATTGATGTGTCCTGGCAATGGATCTCATTTGGAGGAAGTGTTGCAGGCACCGTTGTCTCCTCTGATGCAGCAGGTACATAGGATGTTGACAGAATTTGGAAAAGGCCTATGATTAAATAAAAAAGATTATACCACTGTCTAAAATACACAGTCATATTATGACCACCTCTGGTATGGAATAAACTCTACCTTCTGTCAGTTCCACTTACCATACAGGATCACTGGTTACTTCAATAATTTCAGACTATAGTCCATCTGTTTCTTCATACTTGATTAGCCCCCTGTTCTTCAATGGCCGGGACCCCACAAGACTGACCACCACAGAGCAGATATTATTTGGGTTGTGGGTCATTCTTTAGTGCATGTTTTCAAGAACATTGAAGAACGTGTTTGGAGAAATATGGCTAAAAACTAAATATGCAGAGAAACAGATGGGCAACAGTCTGGAATAATAGAACTACAGAGTGCTCCTATATGGTAAGTAATATGGTTGAGCTGATGTAATGGGCTGATTTCATTTTAAACCAAGGGTGGTCATAATATTCTGACGTGACTGTGTGTATGTTTGCATTATTTTGCTAATTTTTGTGTTATTAATGTGTGTAGGTGAATCAGTTAACCAGATTGGTTAACGGCAGTTTGGTGTATGACATCACACCCTCCATTATCCTGACTGAATGGCACATGCTATACAACACATCTCTGAAGTATGTAGCTTCCCTCAAGACATTTGCTGGTGTGCTGGAACAGGAAGAGCTTTCAGAATGGATCCCACAGAACACCACAGTGGATTGGTCTGAGATCCTTCTAACCAGGTCAGAAATTCCCTAACAGTATCACAAGCACATGCACCAGTAGACACCAACATATTGTCATGGTCATGCAGTAGCCTTGTACCTCTAAAAGGCAACTTTACAGGAGAAGGAAAAAAACTCTGTCAATGGAAGTCAATGTGAAAACATTTTATTCCAAGTCACTTTGGATCATTTCTATTGGATCAAACATCATGACATTTCAACACAAAATAAAGAACAATTGTTGAAAATCAAAGTATATCAAAATGTGAAAAAGCAATGATGTGCTAAAGCATATGAGTCAGCAAAAGTGCCCAAAATGCCCAGCCGGAGCCTTTTCTTTATGCTCACAGATCTCACTCTCTGCACTAACATACATATATTTTTGTAGCCACTCATTTTCACCTAGCATATGTGAACCACAGTCTATAGATTCCTTCTGCGTTGTGAACATTAGCCCCTTTAGACCGCCCGTCCACCTCTTCACACCATTACAGCCATACAGCAGGCAGGGAACTGCTTGCAAAGACTCCAAAAAACAGGAAGAGTATTTTCAATTTATTAGCATCAGCTGTCATTCTTGCCTTTCAGGGGTCTGGAGAAGTTTGAAGTTTTTGGGTCACTTCTTCAGCAAAGCAATCAGTGGTCGTCCCTTGAGCCATATTTCAACATGGCTTATTGGATCATGACCTTCCAACCTAATATCACTGGACTACCAAACTGTGAGTACCACCTTATGACATGACATGAAAGGCAAAGGTGAGCGATATCATAGAAGAACCACATTAGTTTCCATAAATATCAATCTTTGTTATAGAGATGTTAGCAAATGTGGTTCTTTCATGGCATCGCTGAAAAAAGCATCTGCTGCAAAGCATCTGCTGCAAAGCATCTACAGAGATACCTACATGAATCTTCTAAAGAAGTTCCTCAACAGTACATTTTGCTAGCTTTTGTTGCATCTTGCTGCCTTGGCAAACATTGTTAAAGCATTTAACTTGGACCAGTTGGATGTACTATGGTCAGGAGGCTCCCAGAACACTGACGTCAACACTGTGGTTATGGACGTTGTTCAACTCTTGAATAAAGGCCAAGGCACAGTTATTACAAATAGAAATGCTGAGTGTGGTGTATTAAAACGTACCTCCCGAAAATGTCATTTTACAACTTTTGGCACTTTTGTTATGCAAGAAAACCTGACAGTGCGTTTACACTAGCAGACGTCCAGTCATTTCCTATGGTAGTACACAATTTGTAGCCCCAATTTAGCAACAAGTGGCAAGCGACACTGCAACTTATCGATAAGCGACAAATGGAATCGAGAGTTTCGAAGCGTTTGGCTCTGACAAATCCTTCAAATTCTCTGGATACTTTTTGAATCTTAATGGTTCCTGATCCTAACAGTGTAGTGCTTAATATGGAAGAGAGGCTCATAACTACTTTTCTTCTTTTCTCATTTTAGATGATGCATCTGTGTATATGTATACAAAGAAAAATATACATATTTAACCAAGAGTTTTGGAAACAATTAGCGATATATCTATAGTTATATATTTGTGTTGGCTATTACATTGCACATGCCCACATGTAACAATGCGAGCTGCCTCAAACACACCCATAAGAGCCAAATTTAGGCCAACGTAAGCAAGTGCTAGTGTAAGGGTGGGGTAGGGTGAGTCTTGATTCTGTAATGGACCTGTATTGCCCTCTTTGACAGTGTCTTTGCTAGGTGTATTTTACTAAAATGAAATTCCTGTTCCCAGGCACTTTCTCTTCAGGTCACACCGACTGTCAGACTGGGTTTTCATGGAAGGAGTTCATTGCACTAGTTGGGTCTTTGCTCCGTGAAGTTGGCACGAATCCAGGTGCTCTACTAAGGTAGGTTACCTTGATCCCTTGATTACCAATGTTCTTCAATTTTCTACGCTTTCAGTTTTTTCAGCACATTCATGGTTGAATTCCCTGAAAAACTAAAAATTTTATGATGTTTTAGCACTAAAATGTCACATGCCAATACTGATACCGATACTGTCTTCTAGACCTATCCAGGGAACAGAAACTCTTCTGCAGAGCATTTACAGAGATACCTACATGAATCTCTTGAAGGAGTTCCTCAACAGCTCTGGGCCGTCTTTGGCTAGCATGTCTTCACAAAACCTTTTGTTACATCTTGCCACCTTGGTGGACAATAACATTCAGCTCCTCTCGAACATCACTTCCATTAATCAGCTTAATGACAAGGTCTTATTGGACATGTTGAATGACATTGTTAAGGGCTTTGGCTTGGGCCAGTTGAATGTACTATGGTCAGGAGGCTCCCACAACACTGACCTCAACACTGTGGTTATGGACATTATCCAACTCTTGAGCCCAGACTCCATGCAGGCTCTTAACAATGAGGGACAGTTTGCTTTACTGGATGCTGTGTTTGGTGTACTTAGACAAGTCTTGCCCCCTGAGCATCAGAGCCAGTTAGACGTTTTTCTAAACCACACACATGCCCTGATTGCAGACCTAACCAACTGTTCAGCAACTGGTCTGGACTGCCTTACTGAAGTTTCGAAGGTCTTTCAGACTTTGCCGTTTCTTGTGGAAATGACTGCAGTTGGAACTGATGTCAATTTCACATTCACAGCCATTCAGGGCAATATGACTCTGTCTGTGACTGGTCATATTCTGAACCTTATTCTACCATGGAACATGTCAGCTTCTCCTGCATCTACAATGGACATTGTCAATAAGGTTCTCCACCTTCTTCAGCAGTTATCTGCTTCACCCAGTGTCAGTGTTGCCAGTATTCAGCAAACACTCCAAGCTTTTAATCTCACAGTTTCAGATTTGAAACAAATAACACAACTACCAGAGGCTTCTTCCTTGCATTTGGTATTGTCAGACCTCATGCATAGCATCAACATCTCAGGGTGTCTGAACAAAACATCCAGTGAGGCACAGTGCGCCATGAGGTTTGTTGAAGGAGTGATGGGGTTCCTTCAGGTGATACCCGTGTTTAAAAGTACAGAAAACAATCTGTCATCCTCTCTTCATGTGATATATGAGCAAATTATGAGTCTCTGGAACACATCTAGCCCACAGATGCACTCTCTCATTGTGACAAAGGACGTTTTGGACATAATTCTGCTAAACATCAGACAAAACCTTCAAAACCTCAGTGTGGAAAACGGCACATTGACGGAGCTCACAAATGACCTCGGTTTATTGGAAGAACTTTTAAATGTGGCAATCAATGAACGATATCCATACCACACCATCAACTCCACACTGATGGCGCAGCAGATATATGCCCAGAAGGTGTACAGTGACATTGCACTGTGGTATCTACAAAAACTGGAGAATGCAACCAGTGACACTACCTTCAAAAATCTTCTCCTCTCATTGATCCGCTTGACCAAAATGGAAGTCCTAGTCAATGCTGCTCAGTCAAATTTCTCTGCGCTGGTGTCCAGTCAGATCCAGGACTTAATGGGCCATGTGCAGCTTCCTCTGGATGAGGCAGATCTCAGTTTGATCTTCAGTGCCGTGAGGAAGTTGGTGGAGGGTCAGCTACAACTTATAAAAATGAACCTTGAAATTCAACAGGCCTTCTTTGACTCCATGGGTTTTCACATGAACATCAGCATTCCTGCTGACATCGAAAGTGAGATCATGAACTACCTCAACTCGATACGAAATTGGATGGCAAACACACAGCTCACACAGGACTTTGCTACAGTACTCCAGTGGAACAACAGTTCTATTAATATCACTACACTGGGTATGGACCTGGAGCTCCTAGTCCAAGCAATGGCTCCACTGCTTTCTCCTCAGGAGCAATCCTACCTTGGTATGATTGAACAGGCCTCTCAAGCTCTAAACCATGCCCTACAAATGGCCAGCGCTGAGGGTGGGCTGCAGAGCGAAAACTTTACAGAAGCTATCATGGATTCCATTAGGGTGATACTGGGGGGCACCTTCAATGGGACTGTTCCAGTTGATGATATTGCAGCAGCTGTCCACATTTCACTCCAGCTGCTTCTAAACTCTAACATGAGCTATGCACAGTCTCAGGAATTATTGGTAAAAGCTGTTCTCAGGATTAGTGACTTTATCAGTGTCCTGGAACCGAAGAATAGTGAAGTCTTGACTCCTGTCATCAATAGCATACTGTCATATATTAGCACTATTTCTAAGCCAAGTGGAATGGATAAGTGGACTGAAATGTGAGTAAACTGGCTTTTTTTTCTCTAACATATAATATAGGTTTACATGCTTTTCCAGTTAGCCAAAGTACTGGCAATAAATCAAGGCAGCCTTAAATTCCCATTCGACTTCCATGTCTCAGATCTTGATCAAAGTTATTGGCTGCCGTTTGTTTAGCATTGTAGAGCGGTGGTTCCCAACCCTGGTCCTTCACATTTTAAGTGTTTTTCCTGCTCTTGTACACTTCATCCAACTAGGGATGTCCCGATCTGATCCAGTGGGTCAAGATTAGGGTCGTTCCAGGCATTCTTTAATGGACTGGGCATTGGCTTTTAAAGTTATCATCCAGGTCCAATCCTTAGTTTTGTTGTAGCAGAGGGTCCTCCAGGCACCTTTACCGCACATGACTCTCGGCTGCCATAGTGAGGAGCTTCACCATGTGTTCATCTGTGACTTTATTTTGTGGACAGAACAAAAACAGAGCTTAGTTTGAGCTGATAAGTGCAGTGACGTCACCAGTCAGCAGTCAAAACAAGGTTGAAGTTTGGCTCTAATTTTAACTCTGTATTCCACCTCAAATAGTGCTGCAGTTACATTGTGTACATTTCAACAGCAGAACGGAAGTGCTGCGTTATTTAAGGTGGAAAGGAAAGTTCGGGGAAGATGACAACTTCAGCTTAGCTATTAGCCTATATAACATTACTCCCACCCCATCTTTACTCTTGAGTTACACCTCTAATCCCTAACATAGGTTGTGGGGCTGGATTATTCATAGAAACACAAAGGTCTGATTGGATCAGTATTGGCTGACTTTGGACCAGGGGGCAAAAAAACTTGATTTACCTAGACTTACCTAGATCCAACTCATCAGAATCTTGTTGATGTGAATGCACAGGGAATACACTATCAGGTACAAATCAGGTACACATCAAGATCAAGGCTGGGAACCACTGATATAGAGCCAAGTAGCCCTGGTGTAAAACTCCAGATCCAAGCTATGAACTACGAAATCTGTTCTAGTAATAAAGGCAGTAAAATGTATTTTAAATCCTAATTAATGTAATAAAACCATCATCCAGTGCATGTTTTCATTTTTTCAGCATCATTAATCTGATGGAAACACTCCAGGCTTCCCTGCCTCCCAATAGCACGGCCAGACCCTATGTTTCTATGGTAGAGAATATCCTAAACTTAATTCTCAGCTCCAACCAAGGCACGTTTTTCAGGATGAGTATAAGTGCAGGTTCCTTAATTAGCTTTCTGCGATGTGTATTTATCAGTGATGGATCTTAGACTGATTGTAGATGTATTTTTTTTAAATCAGGGAACACAAATCTGTGGGCCAGCCTGGAACACTTGAATACTAGCAGCCTGGATGATCTTGGCAAGGTAGGGAGGCTAAAGTGTTGTTTTTTATTTTTAAAGAAAGCCTTGACAGCATAGCTGCTTTCAGTCACAGGGTGCAAAGTCATTTTGTCAGCATGTTGTCCATCCATCGGTGCCATTACATGTGGGCTGTGGGTTGACTTACATGTAGATTAACAACTCACTTAACTAACTTAACAAAAACAACCTATAACACATTTCTGTATAAAATATGTTTGAACATGTTCATACTTAGCTTTTCATTACAATATGCTTTTAATTAATTGTGCATATAAACCATTTGAATCCCCCTAACAAAGTCATTTCTGCTTTTTGCACTTGCAGCTCGCCAGTATCTTCAATGCTGTGCAACCATTCCTCATAAATCAACAGGGCATGAACTTAACACTGGAGTCCATCCAGACTCTGACAGAGTATCTTCCTGTACTTGTCCAGATCCTCTCTGGGAGAACTGACCAAGTCACCTTTTACAAGTAAACATCACCTTTGTGCGGCAGCTGAGTGACGTGGACAGTTCAAACATTATGAGATCATTGTCTCAATATACAACAGCTCCTTTTGTTTTGTTGTCATAACTTTCATATGCTAAATATTCTGTTTACTCAACAGACTTCAGAATTTGATGACTGCTTATTTATCAAGCCTGAGAGACACACCCATGTGGGTGACATTGCCATCCACTCTTGACGTGGTCAGGAACATCTTGGCGTCCATGGCTCAGAGCATTCGGATTCAAACCAGTAAGAGAAGTGACACACCACAGTCACGCACTCCCAGCAACCCCATCTTCATTTGTATCTTCATTTTGACCCTTTTTTATCTTTGTCACTTTGTGAATCTGGCAGTCGGTCTTTACGTTGAATCAGAATTTAATGTGGACCAATAGAAATGCTCCAAAATGACTTGGAATAAATTCTTTTTGCATTGACGTCCATTGAAAGTTAAGGAGGTTTTTTCCTTCTCCTGTAAAGTTGCTGTTTTGGAGATCTGAGCTGTTTTGGAGTTCTTGCATGACCTCAACAACGCACTAGGAGGAGGATGATGTACATTATGTACACAATGTACATTAGCTTTAAATACTACTAAGACACCAGGCTGCATTGATCAGGATAGCTCCACCAAGTAGTTCTAAAGTCTTAATAAAATATATATATATTTTTTTCTTTTTTACTTTCATGATGTTTGATATTCCAATAAATGAAACATCTAATTAAAAAAATATCAAATTAAATCCAAATTTTATTGAATCAATTTAATGGTTGAATCGTTGAACCCCTAAACTTATATAAAAAAATTGTAATTGAGATGTGTTTAGAAACTTTTAAAGGTCTGAAGAGTCTTCATGTGCTTCAAGGTTTAAAATGTCCCTCACCCTCATATTTTTAAGGGTAGTACCTTTGATCTCTGAGTAAAACTATTTGTCACTTTGCTAATCAGACTTTTCTTACTGTTCAGCTCCTCCCAGTTCTTCTTCACTATGTTCATAACGACTAGTATAACAGAGATGGATTTGAACACATTCTCTAAGTGATCAAATACTAACAGAAATGCTGTCTTTTATTCTCATCTACCTTCAGATATCATCCACAGCCTCTCAGAAGTTCTGCCTGACATATTCCATGTTCAAACCAAAAACGTGTCTCTCATCATCAGTGCATTACCACAGGCTTTCCAGTACACCTTAGAAGCTACAATACAGGTTAGACTCATTGCTTTCTGCCTCAGTGGAACTCTTATCATGGAACCCTAGCCTTAACCATGATGTCTCCGAGAGAAGGCTCTAAATAGACCAAGTCAAAAAGCTGACAGTTCTTTTTTCGGTTTCTTTGAAGCATGAACATCCCTTAAAGGAAAGTTTCCGTGAGGCTTGCTTTGTTAATGTGAGACCTAGTTTTGAAACCTTTTGTGTGCCCAATTATCAGGATTTGAAACACGAACCTTATAAAACAAGCCTAGTCTTTCATAACACTGATAGATAATAGCCAAGCATAAAAATGGCTGTTGCTGTTGCACTTTTTTTCTTTCAGCCAGTGCAGGATGTGTTGCTCAGACGTTTGGAGGGAGCACCTGAACCAAAAACAACAAAATTATACTAACTATCGTTCCTGGAAGTCAGTTAATTACTCTAGACATACAGTCATGTAAAAGAATTAGGACACACAATGAATAGAGCGATGGAGGTAAAATAGCTACACAAATAAAACAAGTGAAAAAAGTGGTCTATCACGGTGGCCTGGGGGTCATGAGTTCAACTTCCAAGCCATGCCGCTTTGCCATCAGTGGCCAGAGTCTGACAGAGCATAATTGGCCCTGCTCTTTCGCTCTCTCCCCATATCACTTCTAAAGCTATGTTGGCCGGCACAAGTGTCTGTTAGCTGGTGTGGTGGAGCTGAGGACCCAATGCTTTCCTACAAGTGTGTCGGTTAACCGAGAACACCACAATGGTGGCAGGGCAAAATAGGGCTGGAAGATATGGTAAAAATATTATAAAATATTTAAAGATATTTTCACTATTTAAAGATAGTATCACAATATTTCGTCATGCAGAAAAGAAAAGCTCCAATAGCTGCAGATTTAAAAAACTGTTGTCCGAATACTTTCCCAAACTTGGTCCAGTGATTTTTATTCTTTTCTTTCTACACCATCCAATTAAACAGCCCTTATTACACTCTCTGTAATGAAACACTGTCACTGTTCTTTAAGCATTGATGATATCGACAATACACTCACAAAAGCATATCCTGATGACAAATGTGATCACAATACAAATAAAATATAGGCATATTGCCCACCCCTGGTTCAAGAGGTGCTAGCTGGCTTTGCATGTATTGGACATGTGTTAAGTCCTTACCCTCCTAGTGCCAGGAGTATTGCTAGTGCAGGAAGGGGCTGGATTAATTGGCAGTACCAACAAAAAGATATTCATTAAAAATTAAAAATAGTTTTTTAAATCTTGTGTGGAAATAGTTAGAACACCCTATGGCCTAATAGCTGGTGTTCTCCCCTTTGCTAGGAACTGCAAATTATTTTGCAGACAGAAGAATTTATGATTTCCATAATTCTGAGATCTTTTTAAAGCCCTTCCCAGACTCATCTATATCTACATGCTTTTTCTGAAGGCCTCAGAGAGCTCTTTGGATCTGGCCATGGTGATCCTCTTCACCCCTCACTTCAACCATCAATCAAGATCAGACCAGACTAAACGTCTGAGGTTTAAATAAGACACTAAGACTCCTCCAGAATAATCCTCTCCAACCATGTTCTGATCATTTGCAGCTGATGTTCTGCAGCTGAGTCTAATTCTACACATTTGAAAGACTAATAAATGTGGGGGGTTCAAACTTTTCCTCGCTAGAAGACTGCATTTCTACTAATTACATTTTACAGATGATTTTTAAAGTAATTTCTTCAGTTTTATGTGTTTAGTCATGTTACATCCATCTCTCAGTAATGTTCACACAAAGATCAAGCATCCAGATGATTAAATATGTTAAAGGAAAAGGTCCTGAATTTTTTACATGGCTATCTACAGGCAGCACATATCTAGTGACCCATTTGAAGTGCTTCATTTAAATCTGTGGTCTCCTCTCCACCCCACATAGGGTATGATTACGTCTTACACGTACAATAACATGAATGTGAGGGGAGTTGAAAATCCCTGCCTGGCTACTGTCTGTTCTCGTTGGGAGCATCACAGATACTTGTGGAAATGGTAGCGTTATAGAGGCCATAGAAGGAAAACTTGTTTTCTCAGGGTTTGTGTATAAATATCATGTCAGCATGTTGTCCCTGATGATATATGATGATCTTGTGACTCTCCCTCTCTCCATCCCCAGGCTGGTGCGAGTAGGCAGGTGTTGAATTGCACTGAGGTGCAGGTAATCTGGCAGCAGGTCAGTAAGGCAGCTGGGCTCAACAGCAGTGTGTTTACAGGGTGGTGTAATGTGGACCTTTCCCAACTCCTGGGGGCTTACCAAAACTTACACTATCCACCAGCAATCCAGAACATCACGGTGAGGCTTATGCACCCTTACAGCACTGTTATTTTAAACAGTTTTACCATATTATGATATTTAATGTGACCTAATGAGCAACAGCTGGTAATGAAAATTTTAAAGCTATTTCCCCAGTAAAGAATCATCCTTTGGACTAAAAAGGATAAACCCAGTTTGTCACTGTCTTGGTGTGTTAGCAGAGCTTGACCACTAGATTGCACTGTTTACCCGGACTAGAGCCATATTCACCCCTTTCTGTTGAATTATTTGCCATCGCTGCTTTACACAACGGTTTCCTTACCTGCTGTACACAGGTTTTGGACCCCCAGTGGCCGAATGTGATGGCAGCAGAGATTGTAGGCTCCCTTGAGGCCTTTTACTCGGCCAGCCTTAATGAGTCCCAGGCCATGCAACATCTGTCGAATACCCTTATGCAGAGGGCCTCTATGCTCAACCTGTCACTCTCAGAAATGGAGAGCCTGGCTAACTGGACTGGCCTGTTCTTCCCGCTTCAGGAACAGCAAAGGTGACTGCATGCCCATACTGTACTGCATGTGTATGTGTACTGTATATGTGTTCACAACATTTCACAATGTAATTGAAAAGTTTTAGCTTTGCCTTGTAAAAATGAATAATTGTTTAAAGAGAAGTTATGTCAAAATCAAATCAAAGTTCATTTGGAACATAAATAGTCATACATGGTACGGCTAGCAGTAAAATTCATTCAGTAAAACCATTTGAAGACTTTATAAACAAAACAAAAAGGTAAGATATAATGGATAAAATAAAACATCAAGAATAATAAGATAAAACATATGTATAGAAAAATAGCAATACACATTTTTTAAACACACACACACACACACACACACACACATATATATATATATATATATATATATACTATATATATATATATATATATATATACTATATATATGTATATGTGTTTATCGGTGCTGTCCAATAACAAACATCTCCATTTCTATGTATCTCCATTTTTGTCCATTGTTTTGTCCGCTTTCCTCATTATTCGAACCATGCAGCTGCTCTGTACACTGTGAGATTAATAGATTAATTCTGGATGAATGGACCAATAAAAAAACTCCAAAATAATCTTTTACATTAATTTTATTAAAAGTTTAAAAAAAGTTTTTTCCTACTCCAGAGTTGCCATTTTGGAGATACATGTTTGTCATTGGACAGAGACGATATATATATATGTATAAAGTAAATATATGTATAAATTGGTGTGTAGCGTATAGATGAGCATATGGTTGAGAGGGTACAAACTGCAGTGTGCAAATTAAATGCCAATGAAAAAAACAGTAGCATTGTTATTGTTATTGTTATTGTAAATGCAATGTCTATTATAACACAATTAGTCCTGATCACGCAATGTGATTGGCTGAGACATTGACATTCCGGGAGTGCCAATATGGCACGATGATGGCACTTTGACTGAAGCTCTTCAGGTATTACTCCACCACATACACGTGCATGTGCCAGCTAGCACCTACAAGGCGGAAAACACCAGCCACAACAAAGCATTAGTGTTATAATTATACAAGTAAAAGACAGCATGAATTATAATTAATAAAATTAATCAAACCTACCGGCTTTGAAAACATTTGTTTTGATTTAGATTTGGAGGATGAAGCAATTAATGATCAGGCTGAATCTTCTAATGGAAACTAAAACACAGACACTGTGGGTTTAAAACACAGCAGTACTCGTCAGAAGTGTTGCTAGGTAGGTAGGAAGGTAGGTAGGAAGGTTGGTGGGGTACATTGTGTGGTTTGAGCCACAGAATTAGATCAGTCAGTCTAAGGAAGCATGATCTGCTGCAGAATTTAAGGTGGAATGGAGTTCAGCTTCACATTAAAGCTGTGGCAGTGTGTGTAGCAGTGTGTTAAGCAGTGTGTGTAGCAGTGTGTGTAGCTATGGGATTAATATAACCTGTAACATCGACTTACGTTTTAGCCATGGCTTGTGACCCTGATGTCTGGGGAATTATGAGCTGTTCCTCGAATCTTATGACTGAAGGGCATAACCTGATGATGATGTGAGCAGCTGCATGACACCATAGCTCGTGCCTATATCAGCAGTCCACCAGTGCAAATATCTCACCTTATAGCACTCCCTTTCATGTATCATTGCTTAACTGTATAATGTATGGACATGTAAGTGGACCTAGTTGCTCTCTCGAGTCGCATATTTTACATTGTAGTATATAGTTTTGACCCCATAGGTTCCTACCACGTATTGTGTAGCACTGTAGAGAAATAGATTCTGGCACTAAACTGTATTATCACAATTTACTCATAGATTGAGAATGATCAGCTTCAGGCTGCCATGTTCATACAGACAATCATGAGAGTTTAATGTGAGTTTAATTTATTCTGTTTGGCTCCGAGCTGCAAAACTGGCCAAATCAGATAAAGTAGCTGATATTATTGTGTTATCTGTATATTCCTTGCTCTTAAATTGATTTTGCTTTGTGTACTCATCTCAGTAATGAACTCAGTAGTGATAGGAATCACATTATGTATATCTTGGCAAATCAATCAAGTCAGGGAAATGTATGTGCTGGACACAGATCATTGGCCACGGCAGAAATTCACCAAATTTGTTATAATACAGAACCTTTTAGAGACAAGCGCTGTATGACTAGCAATAAAGTCAAGGTGGATTAATCAATTAAAGAGTTTTCTATCTCAGTGTAGATGTGTTATAGAAAAGGTAAAGTCTTTAAAAATTGCAATCAATAATTTAACTTGGTGTTTAGAGTTGCCATTTTGGAGATACATGTTTTTCATTGTACAGAGACGAGATATATATATATATATATATATATATATATATATATATATATATATATATATATATATATATATATATATATATATGTGTGTGTATAAAGTAAAAATATGTATAAATTCCTAAAGGTAAAGTCTTTAAGAATTGCAATCAATAATTTAATCTTGGTGTTTTTATTGTAGATTTTTTTGTAAAATATAAATAAAGATATTTTAATATATTTTAACCTTTTAAATGGCTTGTTATAGAAGTTGGCAGAAGATCTTTAAGAAACTCTATCAGATAAATGCCTTTTTTCTAACTGTGGAGCATTCATTAAACTTTTGTGACTTTTTCATCTTTTCCTCTCTTTTCTACTGACCAGGCTTTTTCAAATAGCCTTGAAGATACTGGAACAAGCGACACCACTGAGTTCATTGAGCTGGAGGCCATATATCATGGCAGTGCAGAAGACCATGGAGTATGTCCTGCTGGACAGTTACTTTAAAGAAACAGCAGGCCCTCAGATTGTCATTCAGGCTATGGAAATCATCTTTACTGCAATGAACGTTAGCAGCAAGCATATCAACGTTCTCCTATTTAGTGATATCTTCAGTCAACCTATTGGCTCATCTACAGACATGCTCATAAAAGAACTGATCACGAAGATCGTGGACATAAAACTGCTGGGAGACTGGCCCATAGTCTATGTCCTGCTGAATCAAGTGCTGTACGTTGAAGACACAAGCATCATCTTGGAGAAAGCCACTGAACTGGTCAACTGGTACATAACCACCGAAGATACTGGATTGTATCTAGCCATGCAGATCCTGCCCAAGTTGAATGAGATGGTGAAGGCGGTACTGCCAGCTGCCAGTCAGCTGACTAATCCACTGTCAAACTATTCCGACGTCTTCGTTGAACTTGCTGGCAGTGCCTTGTATTTGCTGAGACAGATCAGCAGCACCAGCAAACTTTTCGCCCCCATAGATAGTTACCTCAGTCCACTCCAAATGCAGCTTGATCTGGGACAAAACCTAAAGGATCTTGTATCACAAACCAGAAACTCCAGATCGGAGGCGCGCAATGTGAGCAGGGAGCCAGTGGACGATTTCTTGGACCTCTTCAAGATAGACTACCAAGCCTTAGCTCTGGTCCTGTCTGTCCCACTCAGACCTGAGGAAATAGTGGAGACTATGCATGTTTTCTTTGCTAACCCAGACCTTGCCATCGCACTGAAGGGCATGACCGGAAGATCAAGTGAGGATCAAACGATCGACAAAGCCCTTGATGTGCTGTCTTACTTGACATCTCCAAGCAATGGACACAACTTTGTGGAGATGTTCATGCAGATCAGCAAAGAAGGGTGGAGTTTGAATGGGCTGGAGAAGATGGGGCAGTTGGCAAACAGCGTGGGCAGAATAATCAACGTGGCATTAATGTTTTCTCAAGAGTCACCTCAGAGCACAGCTCAGAGGGTGGAACAGATGGCTAAACAGCTCAGTTCTGCAGTATCATATATTGTCGCGCACCAAAGTAATAGCACTGGTCTCGAAATCCTCACGGCCATCGATGGCATTCTGTTGCAAAATCTGCGGGAGATGACGAATGTCAACTCTCAGGTCCAGTCCATCCTTCAAAGCATATTCGGCTCCATATCTGCTACAGGGTCACAGACTGACCTTGCATCCTACATACAGGCTATTGACCATACTGGTAAACTGCTTGTCTCCCTCCTACCACCTCAGGAAGCTGTGTATTTTAACATTTCAACACAGATGATGAAAGCTTTTGCATCGCTCATGTCAAATCTGATGGATGTGAACAATGTGCTGTCGTCAGTTCGTGAGATTGCTAATGCCCTCAGTCACACCCTTACCCTCTCCAACATGACCACTCTCCCGAATGGGCAGCCCGTCCAGGAGGTCGTGTATCCTTTCATCCTGAGCAATGCCTTGGCCACAGAATTCTTGTTCAGGCTATCTGTCTCAAACCATACCTTCACTAATGATCTGGAGCGGGGCATGATCTTGACCCAGTTATATACTCAGATGACCTCAGCTCTCCCAGTGGAAGCCCAGGTGTACCTCCACCCTCTCAAGTCAGCTCTTTTCTCTGCCCTGTCCAGTGTGACAAGTACGTCCCAAATACGGTTTTCTTTCCTTGAGATCTCCCAACAAGTTACCATGTCGCTCTTGGCATCCCTAAATGTGACTGGAGATCCTTCGTCCCATGGAATGACCTCTGGTAGCTTGGCTCACATCCTCTTGACGGTGTCAAGTGAGGTTTCCAGAATCCTCTATGAAGGAAAGTTGGCAGATCCTTCCTCCAAGCAGCTTTCAAATGTGCTTAGCCCTTTAAAGAAGATCATGGCATCCTTGTCTTCAGTGCTACCTGCAGAAAACCAGCAATACCTTGACATCTCTCTCTTCTTCATGGAGAGTGTGGCCTTTGCCACGAACTATACCAGCAGCACAGAGGACGTAGCCAATACGATGAGCATGCTTGCCAGTTCTATCCAGCAACTCCTTGGTGTGATGCCAAATGTTAGCAAAGACTTCTCAGGTGACATCATTGCCAACCTGAAGGAGACCTTGAAGATGCTTATCATGACTCTATCCCCAGACCAAGACCCAGTAGCCGAAAGCGCTGATATGACTCAGCAGATCCTTCTCGCTGCCCAGAGCTTCCTTAGCCTGTCTAGCAATGACTCCAAGCTGGATGTAGCCAAGATCATTCTGAAGATTGCGGAGATGAGTGCCAGGCCTCTGCTGATGACGAACAACACTAACTGGGCTGACAAGTGAGTTCCTTTGAAGTCATGCTACACTGGCACTGGTTATGAGTTTTTAACGAGATGGGGTATCTTTCAGGTTTATTAATCTCCTCTCATATTTTCTGCCTGCCTGGCATTTACCCCGAATAACTGCTTACATCTTCAAAGGCAACACAGATCCAAGAGTGAAAAGAGAACTCATTTGGGTTCATGGAAATAAATTAACATAATCGATCCTGGCTCGACTCGTTTTTAGGACGCAGTCCGCGCAAATAGCTGTAGAACATTATGATTGAGTCAGACTAAGTGAAAATGCTGAAAAGCAGTTTTGTTGAGTTAATAGAACATATTTTCTGTTTCCCCAGCCTGCCACTGGTGCTGACGAACATTGCCGACAGCCTGCCAGACAACCTTCAGTTCGGTCCTCTCAGTAAAGCCATCATCAGAAGTTTGGCCAATGAATCCCAAGGTACATCAATTCATTCAACTCCCCCATGCACCCAGTACCCCCTTTCATTCTGAAAACTGGCATTGAGTAAGCTACAGCTCATTCTTAGCAGCCACATTTAGCAAATTTCATTATGTCGTAATGGTCCAAGACCAATTTTGTCGCTCACATTTAGTTCTGATTCAATACACCATTTCTCCGCAAAATTCTAATTTGTCTAGCCCATAAAGCGCAATCAGCACCGGCACACTGTAAATGACTCAGCCACTTGATTTCTCCATGGACTAAATCTACTTTCATGGTTCCTCTAATCCCCATATATCTTAAACAGCATGTGCATATAGTGCTTCATTGTTTTTCAGAAGGAAGATTTTATATTATTCCTTAGAATATCGAGCACAATAGGCTTAATGTCAGCTTTGGAAAATACTCTCTCTGTCGTCAGCCAGGAGGCATTCGGCCAGACTCCAAGAGAAAGAGAAAAAGATCCTCAGCATCCTTATTAAATCTCATTACTGCAGTCAAATTCTATCACCTTCCTCTTTCCCACACTTACACACACACACACACACACACACACACACACTCTATCTTTTCTTGTTTTGTGTTTCCCCAAGAATGAAGTTTTCAGTTTTTCTTCTTCTGTCAGTATTTAACAGTTGGCGTAACTCAGCTTTATAATATCAGATTATTCCATTAGTGTAAAATAGGGTTGCAGCGGTTTACTGGTGTTACGTATGGTATAAAAATGGATAGTTATTATACAGTGTAAAATTGCTGAATATTGATCATGAAAATATAGCAACAAAAAAGGGAAATTGTGACTTTCTTGCTGTTTTTAGAATTTTAAAAATCAATCAATCAATCCATTAATGTAGAAAATAATCAACAGATGAATCCATAATAACAATAATAATTAGCTGGAAAAAGTGCTTCACTTTTAATGCAGCTTATTTATTTATTTATTTATTTATTTTCAAATGGAAAACATTTGACATATAATTCCATTATTACATTAACAAAAATAACTATAGCTTTTGTTCTACCAAAACAATCCTGTTTTCATTATTGCAAGGATTTAATGTATAATAACAACATTATTATTATTATTATTATTATTATTATTATTAATCTCATACTGTTGCAACCCTAATGTAAAAAAAGGTTAAAAAATAAGTAAAAAGTAATAAAAATCTTTTTTAAAAAACGTCTTTGAAGTGCTTGTAACCTTATTTTCAAAACATCTCTTAATTTTTTCTTTTCTCATTTTGTTCTTAACGTTTCTCTTAAGAAAATTCAGAGAATGATTGATATTCTTAAATAACAATTCCTAAATATTTTCCTGAACTTGAGATGGCCTCACAATGTTCTTAGGCTGTAAGAAGTCAGAAGGTCAGCCTCTAATATATATATATATATATATATATATATATATATATATATATATATATATATATATATATTAAGTAATTAAATTACTAGGATTAAAAGTGGAGATCATTCTTAAAGTACTGTTAGTTTCCACATAAGGAAAATAATAGCTTTCTGACAACACGACTCCTATCCTTTTTAGGAGGATAATTTTCCAGGTTTCCTGTTTCCTCAGGTGTCACTTTTAGTTCTAAACACCTAGTTTTTCCTGCATTTTGCTCACAGGCTGTAAAATTCAGTATAAAAGACTGTTATAAATGTCTTACATAAGAAAACAATAATGAGTGTCTTGAAGTGAATCTTAAAAAAATAATGAAATCTTTCATAAGAGGATATTGGAGAGTGTTTTTTATTCCTAGGGAAGTTTTTGTGAATCTGCCTGTTGAACTCTCAGTTGCTTCTTCTGATCATTAAGCTGTTAGGAACCTTTTTAGTTTACTCTGTTGTATGATGTTGTGCTTTCTCAGGGCCCAGGTCTTATTACCGGGGATCTTCCCTTTCATATAAGTATCTGATCTCTGTGTTCCTGCCGGGGGTGCTGGAGACACAGGCATGTTGCAGCACAGAGTTCATCTGCTGTCAGTTTTCTATGTAGGACTCTTTTTCTTTTTCTTGCTGTGCTGTGCAGCGGCTCTGAGAGCGGAGTTCAGTGGTAGTAATGATTCCTATAGGGAGTTTAGGTTACTGCTGAAAATATCATCCCTGATTTCTTGCTGTTTTTCCACCTTTTTATGTCTTTCTTTTTCTCTCTGTATTTCCACAGGAAATCTGAATCACCTGCTTGAGGCAGTAAGCACAGCCTCTGAACTTCTCTCAACCAACTGGATAAGTGAAAACGTCACTGTGTTGCTGGACCGATTGCAAGTACAGGTCAGAGTTTTAAACCATGAATGAATTGATATTGAATGGTTTGACATTATGTTACACAGGTACGCGAATGTAGTGTTGGGATCTTGCCCAAGAACTCTTATTATTTTCCATTTCCATTTATGGCATTACTTACAAAACTTACAAAAACTTACAAAAGTGCTTCACTATTTACTCAAGAATAACCTCAGCTAGTTTGAATAGACTAAACATTCGAAGATACCTCTAAGCTTAGACATTACTAAGCACAAGTCAATATGGAGACCATAGTACTCTAATCTTCACCCAAGTATTCTCAGAAGAGGAGGGTCTTCAGTCTGGGTTTGAAGACAGCGAGCGACTCTGCCGTTCGGACACCCAGGGGAAGCTCGTTCCACCACTTTGGTGCAGCACAGAAAAAAGCCTGGACGCTCGTCTTCCGTGGATCTTAAAGGATGGCGGGTCGAGCCGAGCCATACTTGAAGCTGGAAGGGCTCTTGGTGCAGATCGGCTTTTGACCATTGCCATCAAGTACAGAGGGGCTGGCTGGTCCATTCTTGGCTTTGTAGGCCAGCGTCAGGGTTTTGAATCTGATGCAGGCAGCAGCTACAGGAAGCCAGTGAAGAGAGAACGCAGCAGTGGAGTGACATGGCTGAATTTAGGAACGTTGAAGACGACCCGTGCCGCTGCATTCTGGATAAGTTGCATGGGCCTGATGGTGCGCAGAGGGAGATCAGCCAGAAGAGAGCTGCAGTAGTCAAGTCTTGAAGTGACAAGAGACTGAACGAGCACCTGGGCGACTCTCTAGAGAGGAAGGGTGGAATTCTCCGGATGTTGTACAGGAGAAATCTGCAGGACCGAGTTACGTTTGCAACATGACTTGAGAACGATAACTGATCATCCATGACTACACCAAGGCTTCAAGCTTCTGTTATCACATAGAATAGAATAGAATAGAATAGAATAGTATTTTATTGCTCCTGAAAGAAATTGCAGTCTATTGGCGTAGCATGGTGTGCTTGCATAGCAGGGGAATCAAACTCTTGCCTATAGAGTTTACTCATCAACCTACTACACTTTATGTCCACATGTTTTGGAGAATGAGATGTATTTGCCAATAGAATAGGACTATCTGGAGCAGATAAACATAAACCTATTGGCACCATGCTGCCTAATGCCAGGTGTTGTCTAGAGGGGTATAAAACTCACAGCATTGAGCTGTGGAGCAGTAGAATAACTGTTTCTTCTGGAATGATGGATGGGGAGTTGAGGCAGGATAAGGTGGGGTGGTGATCATCCAACATCCTGACCTCACTAACACTCTTGTTGCTGAATGCAGTCAAATCCTCACAGCAATGCTCCTCCAAAATCTAGCAGAAAGCCTTCTTCCCTGGACAGTGGAGACAGTTACTCCAACAAAAGCAGGATCAGTTCTTTTTAAATGAAAGATGAATAAGCAGGTGTCCCGATATGTTTGTCCAAATAGTGTATATTTACTGAAGATTTACTTTATTGTACTTTCATAATTTTAAAATATGCCTAAATATTTTTAGAGTGTATCCCAACCAGAATATATAACTGCTAATTATTTGCTTGCAACTCAATGATTCTGTTCATTATTCAGAATTTGCTAATTAAGGTCTTGTAGGAGATCTTTGGGCTGTAAAGACATGATGTGTTGGTCAATAAAGGCTAATTGCAAAACAACCCCACATAACAAATAGCAAACACTACCATGCTAATCACTGTAAACATGCCTGTCCATTTTTAAGACCTCTATTAGTGTGGGCAGTCCTGCTCCTGGAACACCCTGTATCTGCCCTGCATATTGCGCTATTCATATTGTGCTGTTCTTTCTCTGCTCTGATTCAGCTGATTAGCAAGCTAATTAACAAGCCCTTCTTTAGCTGAAGTGGGTGTTTCAGAACAGGGAAAATAAAAATCTGCAGAGGAAGGGACATCCTCGATCAGTTTTAGTTGTATATATTCACTCGTTTGATCAATGTTAATTTAGGCAGCAGGCTGGTGTACTTCATGTTCCTGGCTGTTCTGGTGTTCCAGGTGTGCCGTCTAGAGGGGATGGACTCAATACAGCAGCTCAGCCAGGCTCTGTCTCTTGGTCCTGGCCTGCTGTGCCACGTGGCTGTGCCTACCATCCAAGCACTTCACTTCATCTCCAACAGCCTGGTGAACCAAAGCACTGGCGTCTATGGACAGCTCCTCCAGAGCTTTGTTGGAGACCCCACCACTTATGACATGAATGTTGACTGGTATTAACACCTTCAAATTTGTCCTTTTTTGGCCTGTGTGTTCAAAGTAACTGACGCCATGTGGTAACAAGCAGTGGATCCAGGTTTGTTTAATGAACCATTATTTATTAAGTATTTATTTAAGTTGAATAAACCGAGTTGGATTTGCTTGTTACCACATGAAGTAACTTTTCTTTAGCTTTTCTATTTTTACAGTGTAGTATTGGGCAATATTGATAGTATCTCAGTATCAGTGGGTGTGAGAAAAAAAAAAAAGATCCTAGGGCTGGCTGCAGGGGGCGGGAGGGAGACGTCCCTATCGCTGCTGCACCACCTCGAGATGTTCCGGGATTAAAGGAGGAGAACTTCAGTGAAGGGTGGCTCCCGGCTGACAACCCTGCAGCCAGCACAGTGGCACCGAAATGCCCAGGAGGTTAACCAACTAGTGCTCATATCTGGTGGAAGTCAGTGTAAAAGGATTGAATTTCGCATCAATTTAGAGTATTTCTAGCATTTCTGTTGGTCAATTAATCAGGCAATTTGACTCCATATAAAAAACAACTGCCAGATTTACATGATATCAAAACATTTAGAATGGCAAAAGATACAAGCACCATCTCATGGAGATACAAGGTTTTTGAGAGACAGTGATGAGATATTTCATTTCAATGGATTTAAGTGTTTCATTCAAAATAAGCACTCAGCAGATTAAACACACTGCATTTATCTGCCAGGTGCTGATTACCATAAGTCAAACACACACAATAATGAAAAGCTCTTGAAATAAATATCATGGCCGGATATACAGCCTATGAGCTAAAACTCTGTAAAACCTGAAAAGATATATAGGGTATGTTAACACCACAGTATACAGATATTGGCACTTAATGGGCCGGTTTCCCAGACCTAGTCTTGGACTACAGAGCATTCTGAATGGTGATTCTCTATTAAAATAAAAATTTAGTCTAGAACTAGGCTTTGTGGGAAACCAGCCCTATATGTAAGACAAAGGGCGTTTTCATAACTGCACTTTTTCGCCTGGTTAAATCAGACCCTGGTTCGTTTTCACCCCGGTCCGATTAGTTTGGGCAGGTGTGAATGCAGTAATCATGCTCGGATGCAAACCAAAACAACGACACCGAGACCCTTGAGAAGAGGGGGTCTTGGTCCGATACCTAACAGACTCTGCAGAGGTTGGTTTGTGGCGAGAACATGATCTGACCCTGATCCGACCCAACTATCAGATGTACTCTGCAGGTTTAAGCCAAGATAATTGGCTGTTATAATTGGCTAATATGTTGACTACAGCTATAAACAGATGCAGTCTCTGCTGTTGCTCCATGTTAAACTGCACTGAACTCTGCACTAGTCCAGAACACAGGACCTTCTTCCTATATTTAGTTCCTTGCTCTCGCCCCAGACAGCTCTGATCAATAAGCAGAGAGAACATGTGATTTGTTGTGAGGCTTTTTTGTGCATGCTTCGAGTTTACAAAACCGTTAACTGATTCAGACCAGAGTAAACCAGCTATAGGTGTGAAAATGCCATAAGACCTGACATGAGTACCTTATATAAAACTAATATGCCTGTTATGTAGCTATTAAATAAATGGCTGTTAGATTTAAGGAGCTAATCGTAACCTAGATTGTTTAAATAGGGCCTTGTAAAGCCCTAGTATTGTATTAGGCCCTAGAAGTCCAGTAGTTGGTAAATAACTGGCTGCTAATTAATGCAGTATTAAGCAGTAACTGGAATGGATTCAGGATGGTCCAGAGCATTTATAGTGTATTATTAAATGCTGTTGAACTTAAGACCTGTCTAAAGACCTCGCCATTTTATGGTTTAATGATGCAAACTGTACAGTAAGCTAATCAGAGTTTCAATGTAGTAATTAGCTGCCAGTAAATCCCACCTATTGACAAAATAATGGATGTTGCAATAAAGGTTATAACGTATCATAGATAATAATCATGCTTTGAAAGATGTTAAATTTGCCCTAGTTATAATGTAATAATTAGCAAGCAGTTAATTACACAATAAGGGCATTACCAGGACATTGTAATGTGTCTGCTATACTGAAGCGCACAGGATTTTGGCATGAATTTGCCTGCTACAATTCTGCCTGCACCGTTCACAGTGAAGTGTGTGTTCATTTCTAGTCTGTTTCTGCTTGTTCTTTTTAGGAACTCTATTCTCCTAAAGGTCCTTGGCTTCAACATCAGCTCATTCGGAAACATTGAAGTTAACATGACCTCTCAGAGTAAGGCGCCGCCATCTCTACCAGCATAAGGGAAACCGTGACTAAGCTGATTTCGTGATTCCAGTCCAAGGCTCCACTGTTCTCTCTTGCTTAAAATAGCTTCCCTTACTTCTACCTACTCTGCAATATTCCTTTGAAAACTGGCTACTTCTCCTCACTAATGTGCTGAAATGAGCTTCGTCTGTGCTGCGTTACTAGCAGACCTCGTCTGCACCTGAATCCTGATCATAATGTCTGTGGTCTGTCTTTCAGTGGATTCTGTAAATGAATGCACATTTGAGATACACAGCTAAAGTGCATGGAAAAATAAACATGGTGTGTATGTGTGTGTGTTATGGCAGTTGTTGTGAAGGTGTCAGACTTGTTGAAGAACAAGACGCTGTTTGTTTCGGATGTCATGAAGCACACCGGCGTTAATGCAGGGATCCTAAACACTCTGCTGGAGTCCTCCTTGCCCCACAGCAACCTTCAGGTGCTTTACCATACAGACACACTCAGGCACACTCTCTCACACACACACTGCAGTGCACACATTAAAGCAGCTATGAGATAACTATGCAGTACTTGTACAGGCATGAGGAAAGTCTACAAGTGTGAGCTCATTAATTTGCATATATGCTGACCTTATCACATACTAAGCCCTGCTCCTACACAGGAAATGCTTTGTACTGTGAGATATCTTGACAGAACTCTGTGTGTTGGAATGCTTATTGTGCTATGTGTCTTTTAATGGAGAATCTGCATATGCAATGTAGCATAGTTTAAGGCTAGGCTGAAAATATCATAAATTTAAAACAGTCTAATCTCCAAGGCCTCAATATGTGTGTTTTATTACACTAACCAACATTTTATAGAAACACCTGTACATCTTCTCATTCATGCCACCATCTCATCAGCCAACCGTGTGGCAGCAGTGCAGTACGTAAAAAACTATTCTTATATGGGCCAGCAGATTTGCGAAGTAGGTGGGAAATATGATCTCCATGATTCTGAGCATGGCATGATTATTGGTGCCAGACTGGCTGGTTTGAGTATTTCTAGAACTGTTGATTTCCTGGGATTTCTTCATGGTGTAATAAAGAACCCACTACCAGTGCTTAGCAGATCTGCAGGCAGAGATGCCTTGTTGATGAGAGAGGTCAACAAAAAAATGGCCAGACTGGTCTGTCTGGAGCTGACAGAAAGGCTGTAGTAACTCCATTGACCCCTCAGTACAAGGTTGTGAGCAAAAACACGGCCAAAAAAAAAAAAAAACAGTCCAGCCCTGGCGAGGATGGGCTACAACAGCAGACGATCACATCAGGTTCCACTTCTGTCAGCCAAGAACAGCAGACTGAGGCTACAGGGGCCGCAGTGGCTCAGCACAGGCTTATTAAATCTGGACAGTTGAAAACATAGCCTGAGCCGATGAATCTTAGCTTCTGCTGAGGCAGGCTGGTGTCAACAGCTTTAATCCATGGACCCAACCTGACTGTGTCAACAGGCCCGCAGCAACCCGGTGACCCGGAGGAGCCTAATGCAGATCTGCTGCAATCCGTAACTCACGAATATGATCTGATCAGCTAATTAGAGAAACATCAGCCGTCTGCATATTTTGGCTGAAAATGGGCTGATATTGATAGATATCCCACCCCAATGTCTTTGTCTCTATTTGGTAGTATCTATGGTTCTTATTCTCAGATTTTGTTCCGTCTCTCTTTGCTGTAGATCCTGAGTTGGCTAGCTAGCCTGCGCAACTGCCCTGACCCATCTTCCCTGGAACTGGACCCTATAGCGAAACAGATCTTCATTGCCATGTGTTCTCTGCCTCCTCAAGACATGTACAGCTTGGCCGTCCTTATGGCTCGGCACATCGACATGGAGAATGCAATTTACAAGGTGAGGATAAGAGGCCATGATCTAAGACAAACCCCATAACTCTCTGCTTTTTGATATCCTGTTGACTTTTGCAAAATATAGCTTAAATAATAAGATACAGGCAAGCAGTGCTGCTATGTACATGCTGCATTATTAGGTAACAAACCGTAACTGGAGGCTACAGCTCGTCTCTCTGCTGTACATTGAAGAAGCTCTGTTTAATGCTGGAACAGAATGGGGACACAACAGAATGATAGTTTATTGACTGCGGTTGTTCTGGGAGGCACAATGCAAATGCCTTCTGTAGAAAACCTTCCACTGTTAGCACTTAAAGGCTGAAACTGAGCAAAATAAGACCGAGTGTTAGTGTTTCTCCTATCTCCTATATCGTTATTCTCCAGGTGACCAGCCATGAGAGTGTTATTTCTAACCTTCTCCCACCAGTGTGTGTTGCTAACCTTCTGTAATTCCTCTTCCAGATGGTGCTGTCCAGCGAAATCCAGGGCACGGTGGGCGTCCTGATGCAGATGCTCAAGTTTTTTACAGACATCATGAGCAAGTTGGCCCCTGCCCTGAACCGGCTGCAAGAGTATCTGACCAGCTTTGGCAACCTGAACCTGATGGCAAACTCAGAGTTCCGGACGGTGAGTCTTCATTAAGACACTTTTGAAGGATGTGGAGAACGTGATTGAACACTCTGAACACAGTGTACGGAGTTCACATTGCAGGCTGCATTGCACAACTGTGATTTGTTTGCTCAGATCTGATCTGTCCTTCTTGATGGTTCACATTTTTGCTTCTAAATGATCCGTACCTGACATTCGTGTGAACTGAGCCCTGGCCCACCATTGATGAAGGTCTGCGGGTTGAACCTTTTTAGTGTTTTTTTGAAGGAGAGTTCAGAAGGAGGTCTTCATAAAAGCTGGAGTTACACCAGATTTTGCACCACAGTATGACCTTAAAATTAATCTACTATGTTCTTGATTAACCCATTTAACCTTAGGTTCATGACGTTGTTATTAATCCTATAGTAAAAAATAGTGTATAGTCATTTAGCTTACCCGAGTTTGGGGAGTCCCAAAGGATTCTATTACAGGGCCTGTTAAACTGATGTAAATTATTACACTAATGGAGTGTGGGCTTACATACTGATTCAAATAAGGGGGAAACAATAAGACAATAAGATTGCAGCAACTGATTCTGCAAAAAACTTAATAATACATACATGTATATATATATATATTTTTTGACAGTGACAGTAATATAATTCTAAAATCATTCAAAATGTAAATATATGTATTCAATGAAATACTCTCATTTACATATTTAAATGATTTAGCATACCCGTAATTAAATGAGTAACTCATTGTGATAATTAGTGGTTTAGATTATAACTTTGCCTCACATTTTGGGTCTGATTGTGCAATTCAGACTTCTATATAGCTTTTATAAGCCACGTTTTTTTCATAGAAATGAATGGGGTGCAGTTGTTTTTGTACCTTTCCAGTGTCAGGATGATACAAATACATACATGGGTTGCCACAACAACCACTTGGCAACACCTAGGCAACCACCTGAAACATCAGTATTCTACCATCCATCTGTGAACCATCTAGCAACACCGTAGCAATCATCTAGCAACACTGTAGCAACCACTTACAACCTTGGTATCTGGGATACCAAAGCAACCACCTAGCAACCCTATAGTAACCACCGAGCAACCACTAAGCAGCATAACAGTAATGAGGTTCTCTCTCTCTCTTTCTCTCTCTCATTTTCTATTTCTCTCTGTCTCTCGTCCTCCTTTCCTCTTGCTCTCTCTCGCAGTTGGTGAGGGGGAAGCGGTCAACGATCTCAAGCAAGGCCACGTTTGTCACCGTCTCCCGTGCCATGTGTAAAAATGGCATGCTGTCGCTCTTCGGAATCTCCAAGCTGCCCAACTTGGCCGAGTCTGACCCTTCTTTCAAGGATCCTCAAAGGGTGGACGAGCTTATGACCAAGTTCAAAATCCCACGAGATGCCAGTACGAAAACACGCATCCTCAGTGCAATAAATCCGCAGACAGCGAGAGAGGCAGCATGATAATCCAGTCACTCCATGATCTGCCAAATTGGCTGCTTACGAGATACTGCATACTGTGTGCAGCTTGCATGCAGTGATTCATTTTAATATGTTTTCCTCAATTACTTGAACGCGACGTGTTACTCAACATTTCAAAACACTCAGGCAGATGTTCTGACAGCGATACATTCAGACAGACACCAGGCACATTCTCACTGCTCATGGACACAAAATCCATTTCCACATGAAAATCCAGTCAAAATTGCACCTAGAAATCAAACTGTGAGCAAAATACATCCTTTAGATCAATACCAAAAAACATCTGTTTCACATGGTGTCCACTTTCACTGATTGGCGCAGTTGTGAAGAGTATGGAAAGTTCAGGACAGACATGGAGAATAAGATCCTAGCCTTTTGTGGCTATTGTGAGTGGGCAGCCCACATGTAATACTTCGGTAGCAGTGTTTCTTCTTAGTCTTAACATAATGAATCGTGTGCTTTATTGAAATATTACAATTGCAAAAAATATGAGCTTTGGAAGCAAAATCCAAAAGGTTGCATGATTTCAGCTTTCGCTTAAATGGCCAAGAATTGTGCTGTGACCTGTAATGTGTGTGCTTTCATCCAGCTCCATTCTGCACCAACTTCTACCTGGACATGGTGAGCACCACAGGGGGTGCTGTGGCCTGGGCCTTCCTGAAGCCGATGCTGTTGGGGCAAGTGCTGTACTACCCTGAAACACCACTGACCAGAGATATTATTAAGAAGGTAACATTTATATTTAAGGCATTTAGATGACATTCTTATTCAGAGCAACTTACAAAATTTCTCATATTAAAAAGGTGGGCAAATATAATGTTAGGAGTTTTGCCCAAGGACTTACTGGTGTAGCACAGCATACGGTCACCCAGACCGGGAATCACATGGTGTCGTAGCTCAATGGCAGGTACTGGTGTTATCCATTGTGCCACATCAACCACCAAACATAGAGAACAGTGCTGGGTTTTAGTGATCATATTCAGCAATGTACAGTATACTGATGTAGTCAAAGTTGCTTACATAGTACATAATTAATGGACACATTTCAATAACATACATTTTTCTAGTTAAAAAATTAAATATGTTTAAAAAAGGAAATAATGGTGACACATTAAATGTACAGTGTCAATAACCAATAATTTTATACATAATTAAATATACAAAATAATGCATTAATATTATAATATATATATAAAAACTATTAAATATCAATGCATTATTTTGTATAGTTAATCAGGATGAATATATATATATATATATATATATATATATATATATATATATATATATATATATATATATATATATATACATACAAACAGTTGTCACTATAAATGGTTCTAAAAAGATTCTGTATAAATGACTTAATGGTATGGTAATGGTGATGCCAGTGAGTATGTAGTATCAGTGAACAAAAATGAGTATTTTGGTAGTATTATATAATTAGTAATCATAATTAACTGTATAAAATAATGCACTGGAGTGTATTTATACACCTATTTAATGTGACTGTGTTTTTCCTGTGAAAATTCCAGTCTCATTTTAAAGAAGGTAGTTAGGATCTCGTGAGCTAGTTCGAAGGACAAAGCTTAGTAAATAATATTTTTTATATAAATACTTCATGAGGAAAGCTTTGGAGATGTTTTAATGTACACAGTGATATAAAACCATGACTTTTTATAGGAATGTTCTAATGTGATTTGGGGTTTTGCAGAGATAAATGTTTTTAAATATTTTAGGTGCCTAAAACCTTTGCTCAGTGTTTAATATTTGTTTATATAACTGGTTATTTACTGTTATATTTTATATATGCATTTTAAGGGCTATGTTAGGATTGTCAAATGTCACACCTGTGTTACTGTCACTTAAAGTGTGTACAAGAATAAACACCTACTATAACAAAAACTCCCTCAGGCACAAGAGCACACACTCCACCACACAAGAGCACACACACACACACAGACAGTTTTTCTTTATTCTATTTTCGTTGTGTTGTCGTGTCTGGCAGTCAAACTCTACACTGCAGCAGTTTGGTGACCTGCGTGTTTACGCTGAGGAATGGCTGCACTCATCTTCCTATCTAATGCAGTCAGCACAGCTCCTGAATAAAACCCTGCCCATGATCCAGGTACGAAGAGAGAAATCTCTCCCCACAATGACCAGCTAATAATCACTCTGAGCCTTTGCCTGAAGCTGCAGATAAACCTTACATATCACATTCCCTTTGTGTGGTGTGTGCCTGTGCAGAACTCCTTGAGAAGTCCCTTCGTCCAAAACTTCATAAAGAAGCAGACCAACATTGATGTCGAGGAGATGCAAGAAACGCTGCAGAATTTCTGTAAGTGTAAAGAGCTTTCAGTGGTTATTCACTTCAGACTATATTTTCACTGCATGCCTGCAGAATATTTTAGATGTCTTTTTCTAGGTAGCGTCCAGTTTGAGCACTACAGCTATTCAGTTCAGATTTATTCATACAGCACTTTTTACAAGAAATGTTGTCAAAAACAGCCTTACAGAGATCTGTGTCTGAGCCTCTTTTGCGCAGCCAATCATGACAGTAGCGAGAAAAACTCTCTCAGATCAAGAGGATAAAACCTTGAGAGGTTAACACTGGATAGCACAACAAATAACAAAACAGCTGTAGAAATACTGTTCAGATTGATATACTGCATCACTATGGTGTAAAAACAAGGCATGTGTTCTGAAGATATGAGTAAGTGCAGGATACATGATGGTCATCATTATTGTAAAACTGGTGTGATGGCTGTGTGGGCTAAACAGTCCCATGCACAGCCATGCAGGGGGTCATCCTACAGGGAACAAATCAATGGATTCAGAGCAGGAAGCACTGAACAGGGCAACAGGGGAGTCGAAAGTCAGGTTAGGGCAGCATAGAGGCAGAACAGCAGAAACAGGACATTCAATAAATAGAAAAATAAAGGGAAAACACAGGCCAATTCATACAGTGAAGAAAATGGTCCAGAGGGCAGGCAGGCAGCAGCACCCAGCCACAAATAGACTCACACTAACGTGGAGCAGACAGCAGGAGCTGCTGAGACATGGCAGAAAAAGAAGAAATGAAAGAAGGGTGGGAGGGTTAAGAGAGTATAGAGTCTGTTGGATTGCCACTAATGGAAGTAGTTAAACAACAATAATATTTTTAAGATTTATTTTTTTTAATAAGATTTAAAGATTCATAGCATAACCTAAACAGTAACAAAAAGCATTGCCAGTCCTTGTTGAGACATTCTTTTATTCACAATAATGATTCTAATGAATTAATGATCCTTTATTAACACCTAGAAAACCAACATGTTTAGAGTAATGCACTAAGGGTTTTTGAACCTCCCTCTCTACAGCGAACATGACGGAGATGCTGCAGAAGAACGAGCTCATTATGCAGCAGATCAGCACTCTCTCCAGCCTCATGATGAACCTCTCAGACTGCGTCAACTTCAACCGCTACCATGGCTACAACTCCGTTGAGGAACTGGACAAGCAGGCCGAGAAACTGGCCCAGAACCGCGAACTCTACGCCAGTAAGTCTTATGCCACACCTCAGAAATACGTACAGTAGAAAAGATTGCACTTAGACAGACTTTACAAACAGAATACCAACTCATTAAACACACTTACATACTTTGAATGTCACTTGCAAAGATAAAAACATGAGCTGTGACTGACATTGAACTCTGAATTCATGATTCATGACACTTTGTCATCATTAACCTGTCATTAACCAACATTAGTGAGTGAGGAGGAGGCTAAAGTTGGCTTCTTATTCATAGCTGTACACATGATTGTTGAAAATAAAGGTTTTATAGGTGTGTGTGTATCGGCTACACATTTCATTCTTGGTCCATGACTGCAGTAATCTGCAGTTAGCAGTCAGTGATTTCAGTGTATGATGAGCAGAAGTAAGATCTTTGGTTTTAATTGTAAAAAGCCTCTGTTTTTATAGTTTTCCTATATATATTAGAGATTGTACTTGGTTTACAGTGGCTCAGCAACTGCCGTTACTGTACTGTAGAGGGGTAACTAGCTTAACATTCACTTTAAGATACGTTCTTTGAGCTAGATTATTGTGTATTGTATCAGTGTTATTCACTACACATTACAAGTGCATTGTAGAAGAGTTTGGTACCCTCACAATCAGTCTGAAATTGCACATTTTACAGAAGGAAAGCAAATAGGGATTCATAGATTTTTAAGGCCAAGGATGCTGTGAAACATGCAGCGAAAATAAGAAACTAAAGTGCATGAGATCTGTTCTTCAGTAGTAAAATAGTCTGCTGGACTACTCAGAGCCCTGTTTTTCATTTGACCTAATTTGAATTCTCTTGTAAAGTTGCTTATTTTGTAGATACCCTTTTTCTTACCTGATCGTGAAGATATGATGCTTTATAACTGAACTTGGATCATAATCATGACATGATTTAACGCATTAATTCTGCAGATGATAAGAATTACTCTACCTTTCATTATTGTTCAAGCTTAGTACCCATCTCACACACACACACACACCTACCCACAAACCATTCCTCAATCTCACTCACTCACCTACACGCCATGATCTCATCTCTCACACACACACTCACTCTCATACATGCTGTGCCTCCATCTTACAAGTTCATCCACGCGCCATGATCTTATTTCTCCCACACACACACCCACAAACCATAAATCCATCTCACACACACACACCCACACACCATGAGCCTGTTTCACACAGTCTCACCCATGCCAGGAACCCACCTCATAGACACACTATGAACCCATCTTCTCTAAAGCACTACTCTTGTCAGGTAAATGATACTCAGGCCTGAGTACACCGTAGACTCGAGTGCCATTAGCCTGTGAAGTATTCACCTAGCTATTAGGTGGGTAATTCAGTTCTATCAACATGTGGCTTCTGCATAATGCACAATGTTATTACCACAGATTAAAAAGTAGCCATTTTTTGAGCATTGGGAACCAACGTTTGAATTTGAAGCCCCGCCACGAAGTCTGCGACCTTGCCAAGAAAGCGCTGTTTCAACTTTTTCTTGCACTGTACAGCATGGTTTTAATGAACATTCCCAAAAGGAATGGAATATTTGGGCCTTTCTTTAACCTAAGTCTAGAGTCAGGACAGGAGTGATGGGTGCAATTCAGGAAAAAAAATGCAAAGGAATGTATTACAGTTACTGTATATGGATAAAGTTTAATCATTAAATTCAGGTGTTTCATTCAGCCCCATTGCCACAGGTGTACAAAATCAAGCCCCTAGCCCTGCAGTCTGCCTTTCTTACACATATCAGTGAAAGAACGGGAGGTTCTGAAGAGCTCACTGAACTCCAGCATGGTTCTGTATGTAATAGGAGACACCGCTGCACCAACAACAACAAGTCAGCTGATGAAATTTCCTCCTTCCTAGATCTTCCTCCATCAGCTGTGAGTGGTATTATTATTGAACAGTGGAAGAGTTTAGGAGGAACAGCTCACAGAGAGCAGCTCAGTGTCCACCGAGTGTCTGTCAGACCACATAAAGTTACAGAGCGGGGTCAGGGCCGAGTGCTGAGCTCAGAGCAGAGTGCAGAAAAGCCTCCAACTGACTCAATAACTGCAGCAGAGCTCCAGATCTGCTGCTGCTGGAGCTGCAAAGCAAAGGGGGACCGCATCCATATTAATGCCTATGGGTTTAGAATGCGGGATCATAAAAGCCCCTGTAGGTGTAAGCTGTAGGTATCCCAATACTTTTGTCCATGCAGAGTATGTAAAGATGCTAAAGACACACCCTTGTGACAGCTTGGATTTGAGAGAATACTGTGTATTTACTATCATTTTAAATGTAATTATCTTAACTTTAGTATATAATTCAAAAGCCTTGTATCTCCAAAATGACTTTCCTACAGAAAGTGGTGGTGGTTCTCCATCACTATGTTCATTAGAACATCTCCAAAGTTCTCCTCTCTCATGGAGTCTAGTATTATTTAGAGTTCTCCTCATATCAACACCTGGTTTGGTGGTAAATCAGGGCTTAATGATGGTAAATCAGGTGAGCTGCTGCTGATGATGATGATGAAGTTGAACACATCCTCCACGCTGTGCTGGCTGGACTGGGGGGCGTCCAGGAGAAACCTGGAGGAACCGAGCTCTGTTCCTCAGACTAGCTCACCGACAAGATCTCACTACTTTCTTCAGAATGAGAAGCTCTTGTTATAAAAATCAACTTCATTCTTTTTTTCAGGTGTGATCTTCAAGCTGCCCAAAGAAGAGACCTCCTCTTCTTCTGGCCTGCCTCCTAAAGTGGACTACAAAATCCGTATGCACATTGACAACTCCATGCGAACCGACCGCGCCCGAAACCCGTTCTGGGTGAAGGCCTCATACATCTCACCGCTGAAGACGCAGCGCTACATTCGTGGCTTCGCTTACCTGCAGGAGGGCATTGAGAGGGCCATCATAGCAATGCAATCTGGGAAAGAGGTGAAGGAGCCTGCTGTGCAGGTCCAGGCCTTCCCGTACCCTTGCTACTATAAAGACGAGTGAGTGGAAATACACACTGCTTCACCGCACATGCACACACGCATACACAAAGGCCATATCTATATACTGCCCATTTGATTTATGGCGTAGTATTGTTGAAATGGCATTGACATATGTTCGGAATTCAGCGTATGTACAGCTTCTAGTACAAATAAACCAAGCAAGCAAAAACTACACAATGTCCAATAAATCACTGTGCCCTGGACTGTGTACGACGTGCCGGCTATGCCATCTTATGTTAGAGCAGCTAGAAAATATCCTGATTCCATTTCTGTTATTGCTCGTAATATGGCGATCTTTGCATCCCAGACAGTTTTTGATTTATGACAGAACAGCAGTTTTTTCTGTTTCTCTATTGTTTTGAAATATTAGTAGGAGTGTAATAAAGATTGCTACAAGCCGTGTGTCAGACTCTCGCTCCAACATGACATGACCTCTTCTATAAGCTGCCGGCAGTTCAGTCGGTCACTCTGTCTTTTTGTAGTTGCTGTTGTTCTTGTACGTGTCGTTATGGTTGAGTGTTGAGTAAGTGGCTGAGAAGGCTGGGCTGCTGTTTGTGTTTTACACTCGCTGACCCTCAGCTCTCTCTCTTTGTCTCTCAGATACCTCAACAGCATCTCCTTCGCCTTCCCGCTGGTGCTCATGATTGCCTGGGTGCTTTTCATCGCCAACTTCGTAAAGAAACTCGTCCACGAGCGAGAGCTCCGACTGCATGAGGTATCTCAACCAGACGAGCGTGCAGTTAATTAATTTAACACTATTGAGGTTCTTCTATGTGGTCTTGTTCAATAAAAAAGTGCAATTGTAGCCCTTTAGATGTGTGTAGTCATTTTGGAGGATTTCTATTGGTCCATTCATCATGACATTTTATCTCTCTATTATAAAGAACAGCTGTCAGATTCACATTATGTCAAAAATAACAAATATTTGAATGTTACAATATATTGTTTCTGATACTGTATGGCACAGTGTTTTCTATAAAAATGGACAGAAATATGCCTCATAACTGACAACAAAATAATAATTATTTATTTCTATGATTTCCAATTGATCTGAATCCCACTAAAAAATCTCCCTCACTTTTATCACAGTACATGAAGATGATGGGAGTCAATCCAGTAAGTCATTTCTTCGCCTGGTTCATCGAGAGTGCCGTGTTCGTTCTAGTCACCATCGTCATCCTCACCATCATTCTGAAAACTGGTGGAGTTCTCCCAAAGAGTGACGGCTTCGTTCTATTTATCTACCTGTGTGACTATGGCCTGAGCATCCTGGCCATCAGCTTCCTCGTCAGCTCTTTCTTTGACAAGACCAACATCGCTGGGCTGAGCGGCAGCCTGATCTACGTCATCAGCTTCTTCCCTTTCATCGTGGTCATGTCCATGGAGGAGACCCTGTCCTTGTCTGCCAAGAGCGTACTGGTATGGGACATAGTGCTGTATTCTTATGTAAAGAGTGACCACTAGTGTTTTACATCAGTGCACTCTCACATGTCAGTGTCATTGTAAGATTCTGCTGTTGGCTTTTTTATACACTGACCATGCACTTAATTAGAAATGCCTCATATTTCTGTTCCCTGACCACTCACTTCCTGTGAGCCCTGTTATATAAGTGTACAATTTAAGACTATAGTCCATCTGCTGTTATGCATACCCTGGTCCTAAACCCTTTCATAATCCTAACCTTTACATCAATCCAAAACCTAAACCTTAACCCTCACCTAGATTATAAACCTAATCCTGATACAATTTCTAATCCTAACCTTAACCTCAATCCTAATCCTTAACCCTCAACCTGATTCAAAACCTAATTCTGGTGCAATTTCTAATCCAAACCTTAACACCAATCAAAAACCTAACCCCTATCTGGGCACTAAACCCAATCCTGGTGCAATTTCTATTCGTTACATTAACCTCAAACCACAACCTAAATCTAAATCCTCACCCTGACCCTAAACCTAATCCTGGTCCAATTTTTAATCCTAACCTTAACATGAATCAAAAACCTAACCCCTATTTGGACACTAAACCTAATCCTGTTGAAATTTCTAATCTAAACTTTACCATCGATCCAAAACCCAAACTCTAACCTTGGTCCTAAATTTAATTCTGGTTTTATTTTTAGCTCTAACCTTCATCTCAATCCTAAACCATACCCTCACCCAGGCCTTAAACCTAATCATGGTCCTATCTCTAATCCAAAAATGAACATGAATCTGAAACCCAACCCCCTCCCAGTCCCTTAACCCAAGCCTGGTCCTATACTTAACTCTTATGCTGGTTCTATTCCTGTCCCTAACCTTACTTTCAGTCCTAAACTTAACCTATACCCTGATCCTGAACCTAATCCTTAATTTCAGCCCAAACCTAATCTCTAAACCTAATTATGGTCCTATTTCTAACCCTAACCTTAGTGTCTATTCAAAATCTAAACTCTAACTCTTACATTGGTGCTATACTTAATCGATTCCCAAAAATATCCAGCAAAGACCACCAATGTGGTCAAAAACTGACCAGTGAAGCACTGCACTCATAAAAATAAAGGTGCTTCAGATGGTTCTTTAAGCGATGCCTCCACTTATGGTTCCATAAACAATGTGTTTACATAGAGGATGTAGAGGTGTAGAGGATGCCTGACCCAAATTGATCATTACCAGATTAGCTACACTCTCTAATTGGACACCGGAGCTACAAAGTATGACGTTCGAAGTGACCGGTCACTGTATGATTGTGATAAGTGCACTTCAGTCCCACACTGATAAACCTAATTCTGGTGCAATTTCTAATCCAAACCTTAACACCAATCAAAAACCTAACCCCTACCTGGGCACTAAACCCAATCCTGGTGCAATTTCTATTCGTTACATTAACCTCAAACCACAACCTAAATCTAAATCCTCACCCTGATCCTAAACCTAATCCTGGTCCAATATTTAATCCAAACCTTAACACCAATCAAAAACCTAACCCCTACCTGGGCACTAAACCCAATCCTGGTGCAATTTCTATTCGTTACATTAACCTCAAACCACAACCTAAATCTAAATCCTCACCCTGATCCTAAACCTAATCCTGGTCCAATTTTTAATCCTAACCTTAACATCAATCATAAACCTAACCCCTACCTGGGCACTAAACCTAATCCTGTTGAAATTTCTAATTACCATCAATCCATACCATCAATACCATCAATAGAGGATGCCTGACCCAAATTGATCATTACCAGATTAGCTACACTCTCTAATTGGACACCGGAGCTACAAAGTATGACGTTCGAAGTGACCGGTCAGTGTATGATTGTGATAAGTGCACTTCAGTCCCACACTGATAAGAGCAGAAGACAGGAATAAGTATAAGACAGTGAAAGATCAAAGTTACATGTTTAACTGAAGTGTGTTGTAACCACTCTCTCCTCTGGTTCCTCGCAGAGCCTATTTTCCCCAACGTGTTTCAGTTACGCAAGTCAGTACATCTCCCGTTATGAAAAACAGGAAGAAGGTAAGCACGTTCAAACAGCAGGCCAAATCTGCGGCTTCCTGTGGTGCTCTTGTCATGTGCGAGCAGATGCAGCGCTGTGCTGATTGATTCTCTTTGCGCATCCGTGTCTTAGGTATCCAGTGGAGCAACATGTACATCTCCCCTGTGGCTGGAGATACCTCCTCATTCGGTTGGCTCTGCTGGCTTCTCCTCATTGACTCTCTAATCTATTTCCTTCTGGGCGCCTACATCCGCATGGTATTCCCAGGTATGCACCCAATCCCTGCTCGGCTCACATTAACTTGTTGCTTGCTGTTGAGAACTTCTGCAAGAACCTCTGCCCATCATGGAACATTAGTACATACCTATAGTACATTAACTTTTATCTGGGTCTTAAACCTAATACTGGTCCAGTTCCTAACTTTAACCTCAATTCAGAACTTAAACATAACCTAGTCCTAAACCTAATCCTGGTCCAAAACCAAATTCCCATGTGTAGTTTCTCATCGAAACTCATGGTCCTAAAATGTATCCTGGTCCTGATCTTAATCTTAATCTAAATCCAATACCTGAAGCTAATCCTGGTCTTAAACCTAATACAGATCCTAATCCAAACCCCAGCCTTAACCTCAATTTAAAACCTAAACCTAAACCCTCACCCTTGTCTTAAACATAATCCTAACCTTATCATAAATGCAAAAAATAAACTCTTATACTGCTTATTTAATAATAAAGGTGTAACTCTAACCCTCACTCAAACCTTCGCTCTGGTCCTAAACCTAATCCTGGTGTAAATTCTAACCCCAGCCGTAACCTTAATCTGAAATCTAAACCTAACCCTGGTCTGAAACCTAATTCTTTTTCTACTTCTAAGCCTAGCCTTAATGTCAGTCCAAAAACCTAAACTCTAACCCTCACCATGATCCTAAACCAAATCATGGCCCTAATCCAAACCCTAACCTTAACATGAATCCAAAACCTAAATTGTAACCATACCTATGGTCTTACACCTAATACTGGTCCAAATCCAAAACCTAAATTCTAACCCTACCTACGGTCTTACACCTAATACTGGTCCAAATCCAAAACCTAAATTCTAACCCTACCTATGGTCTTACACCTAATACTGGTCCAAATCCAAAACCTAGCCTTCACCTAAATACAAAACCTAAACCTAACCCTCATCCTCTTTAATGTAATCCCGGTCCTAATGTTAACCCTAATTTAAATTCAATCCAAAAGCTAAACTCTAACCCTCACTTTGGTCCTAAAAGCTAAATCCTAACCCTCACTCTGGCCCTAAAAGCTAAACTGTAACCCTCACTCTGGTCCTAAAAGCTAAACTCAAACCCCCACTTTGGTCCTAAAAGCTAAACTCAAACCCTCACTCTGGTCCTAAAAGCTAAACTCAAACCCCCACTTTGGTCCTAAAAGCTAAACTCAAACCCTCACTCTGGTCCTAAAAGCTAAACTCAAACCCCCACTTTGGTCCTAAAAGCTAAACTCTAACCCTCACTCTGGTCCTAAAAGCTAAATCCTTGTGCAATACCCAACCTTAACCTCCAAAATCTAAACCTAATCCTGGTCCAACAGCTTATTCTTGTCCTACTTATAACCCTAACCTTAATGTCAGTCCAAAAATCTAAACTCTAACCCTCTACATGGTCCAAAATCAAATCAGGTCCTAACCCGAACCTAAACCCCAACTTCAATCCAAAACCTATTCTAAACCTCACCGCTAACTCTTTACCCTAAGCATTAACCCTCACACAGGCACTAAGACTAATTCAGCTTGTAGTCTTAACCCCAGTGCTCGGTGAGTTGAATGAATATCCTCTCTTGGTTCAGGGAAATATGGTATCCCAGCTCCATGGTACTTCCCTGTTCTCCCATCCTTCTGGAATGACCTGTGTGGCTGCTGCAGCGGAGCACCGAGGAAAGTTGGCCGAGGGCTGCTCTTCTCCAACATGATGCAGGACACCCAGAGGGGCAGCAAAGACAAAGGAAAAGGTACACAGGCGATGGCCAGGCAGTTTCAGAGATGGGATGGATGGTTGCAGTAGAAGGATAGATTCTGTTTGTCTTCTCCATTTCATCCTGTCCTTCTGTGTCTGCAGATGTGGGAGACTTCCACACTCAGGGAGATGAGGAGTTCTCCAACCTGCCGGTCGGTGTGTCCCTGCAGGGCCTGACGAAGACCTACGGCAGCAGGAAAGCCATTGAAAACCTGAACCTGTCCTTCTACGAGGGCCATGTCACCTCACTGCTTGGCCACAATGGGGCTGGAAAGACCACCACCATGTAAGAGAAAGCACAGTGTCATTTTAGATGTATGAGAAAGCCGTGTGGTTAGAGACAATCTAAATGACACTTTAGGGAAATCATATATTATGTTATTAATAAGACATTTATTTATCTATAATTAATGTAGCTGTGAGAGAGTCATTGAGTATCAGTCAGTGGATTAAATAAATGAGTAGATACGTACCCTGCTTACTGATACAGTTCAGTTTGTCATTCCTTAAAAGCTTATATACATTTTAATGGCTATGGGTAATCAATAACTTATTAATTATGCATTAAATCATTCATATGCAACCCTTAATGTAAATGCTACCTCAATATGTAGTACAGTGTGTTTGTGTCAAGGTCACAACCATTAATATTTAATCAACAATCTTTAAAAAAAAGCTGGTACAAAGGGTTATTTAAGCGTTGCCATAGAAGAACCGTTTTTGCTTCAATAAAGAAGCATTTTTGCAGCAGAGATTTGTGTTAGAACTCTTAAATTAGTAAACAATCTTTATATCGACATCTTTAAAGCTTCTTCAAAGTACTTTACACACTTCCTACCAATCTACCTGTAACTGTTTTACTGTTTTGATTTTTTTTTGTAGTTAATGTAATTTGTTTGTTTACTTATTTGCAAGTTTATTAATATTGTTCTTATTTTTATCTTAGTTAATTTAATTGTTTTATTTATCTATTTATTTCTTTTTCATTCTGAATTATTTAAGCTGAGCTTCATTTATTTCTTATTTTTCTTTCGTTTAAATGGTTCAAATCCCAACCCATGTAGTCTGCCATCAGCAGCCGAAGCCTGAGAGAGCACAATTGACTTGGCTCTCTCTGGGTGGGTGGATGTCTCTTTCTCTCTCTCCACACATTTACATGTTTGGCATTTAGCTAACGCTCTTATCCAGAGTGACTTAACTTATCCAAGGTGACTCGTATTACAGAGGTGGGCCAATGAAGTGTTAGGAGTCTTGCCTAAGGACTCTTATTGGTGTAGCGCAGCACAGTCACCCAGACCAGGAATCGAACCCCAGTCTCCCACATGGTGTGGAAGTTCACTGGCAGATAGTGCTGTTATCTATTGCACCACACCAACCATACCACTTCAGTGTGGCGCTAGCTGGCACGGACGTCTACTAGCCGATTTATTAGTGTCACATTCAATTTAAGTTCTTTATTTAGAAAATATTTTATTATATACAAGTTTTATTGAGTGTTTTTTTTAATCAAAAATGTTTGTTCTATGGTATCAGAGAACCCTTTGTAGCACCTTCCTGAAGCATGAAGGACTGCCCCTTACTTAAACTTTAATAACTGCAGTAAGTTGTTTGTTGTATAATCTTTGTCCTGAGAACATGCGTTTGTGTGTTGTAGGTCCCTTCTCACCGGACTGTTTGCCCCCTCCTCTGGCTCAATTGAGGTCTATGGGAAAGACATGCAGGCGTTTATTGACGACGTCCGCAAGGAGCTGGGCGTGTGCATGCAATATGATGTCCACTTCGACCACCTGACTGCCAAAGAGCATCTGATGCTGTATGGTCAGATCAAAGCCCCCCACTGGACGAAGCAGGAACTGCAGCAACAAGTGCGCAAGTATGTGTCCTATAAAGGCAGGGCGGCAGTACAGACTTGAAATGTTTTGCCTACTTCAATGTTCTTGTAAGGGACCACCCAGGCAGCTCAGCAGATCACAGAATATCTAAGTTAATTACTTCTGGTAGACATTATTACTCTCATAACCTAAGCTCATATCTCACAAATGGGAAATTTTGTGAAAGAAAAAAAAATCATAGTTTTTAGATTTTAATCAAATAGTCCAGGAATGAAGAATACAGTAAGCCTACAATCAATGTTGGAGCATTTCTATTGGTCCATTGTCATGAAACTTTCCCACAGTGGGACGAAAAGCTGCCATTTTCAGAATGGTCCAGTTCAGGGGTCCTGGAGAGCTGGATTAAACTGTGTGTCTGCAATAACTGTAGACTGTATAGTAACTATGTGTAATAACAGGCTATTTGTAATAACAATGTAACTACAAGTGATGTATTCTCTATTACAGAAGGAGTACTGTTTACAATTGTTTATAATTACTATTTACAATTACAGTTGTGTATTTACAGATGTGCATCAACTTTAGTTTTGACTCATGCAGTTACACAAGAATAAATCAAGAGCTGTAATGCAATGCAGTAGTTTATATAGGTACCACTACCTTCATCTTATTACACATTTATATGTGTGCTATAACCTTACCAGTACATCACCAGTAGTTACACTGTTAGTGCTTGCATTACTGATGTGTAATTACACATTCATTACACAGAAACACTGAATATAACCAGGGGAACCATGCCCTCTGATCTAACCAGTAATAAAAAGCTCTCTGATCTTACCAGTAATAAAAAGCCCTCGGATCTAACCATTAATACCCTTATTACACATTTATAAACACATTATAGAGCATATTGAGTTACATCTATTGAGATATTCTTGTGAAATTACAGGAGTTGAAACTGAAGGTGACACACGTGTAATTACTCAAACTGTACTACTGTAATGCATCTGTACCAGTGTGTACATCACCAGTAGTTACACTGGTAGTGCTTGCATTATTGATGTGTAATTACACAGTTATAACACAGACACTGAATATAATGTGGTAACAAAGCCCTCTGATCTAATCAGTACTAACCCATCAATTTAGGAACACATGAAACAACACCATTCAAATGATTTTCCTTTCTCCACTGTTCTCAGGATTCTGGAGGAGACAGGAATGTACGCCCACCGTCACAAGCGTGTGGGAACACTCTCAGGAGGCATGAAGAGGAAGCTGTCCATTTCCATTGCTTTTATCGGCGGCTCTCGCCTGGTGGTGCTGGACGAACCCACTACAGGCGTGGACCCCTGCTCACGGCGAAGCATCTGGGAAATCATCCTCCAGCATAAGCAGGGTGAGAGAGAGAGAATGAGCGAGAGAGAGAGAGAGAGAGAGAGAGAATGTGTGCACCACTACTGAACCCTGCAGGCTTTTTGCTCTTATCGGGTTTCTGACATCCCATCTGAAAATTTAATTAAGCGCTAATGGATTTTCTCAAGGTGCGTACGGCCGTAGAGGAAACAAGAAGGGGGGAAATGCCTCAGCAGATGTAGTAATGAGCGATTGTTATCCGTTATCACATTTCTGGTGCTTAATTATGTCCTTCTGAGGCAGAGAGACAGTTTGTCTCTGATTGGGATTTAAAGCACAGAAAAAAGCTCTGGCTTTGACAACTCTTGTTCTACATCTGAACATCTTTTCCTTCTTCCCTGCAGTTTCTCTTGCCCTGTATTCTTGCTATAATGGCAGTATGTGCATCATTTAGGGCCCCCTAGCAACAAGGTCCGCGAATATACTTTTTTTTTTTTGGATGTTAAAAATGGGTTTCACAATTCGAGAATGCTAATATTTTACACAGTGCTGTGAAGCTTTTTCAGACGTCAGACGACTGTATGAATAGTGTTTCTCCAGAAAGTCCAGTTTTCCATTTTGAGAACCTAGTTAAATTTTTCATTTCACCCAATTTGGGAGCTCCCATCACTAGCAATGCCCCCAACACTAGGAGGTGAAGACTAGCACACATCTCCCGCCTCTATTCCAACTGCAGCCAGTGCACTCGAAGTAAAGCGTGGCTCCCCAGCTCCGATAAATGTCCTAATAGACTAACAGACTGTGCTGACCAACAACACACTACGAGTAATGTGTAGAGGAAGTGCCATTAACCCACCCCTGAGAGAGCACGGCCTGTTGTGCTCCTTCTGACTCTGGCTGCTGAAGGCAAACAGCATGACTCGAACCATTCTCAGATCATAGTAGCAGCGACTTCATGGTATCTATTCAGCTTGTTGCATGTTTACCTTTAACCTTCAAATGTATTACCTTCAAATTAAAGATGTAGAGTTATTTGTTTTCTTATATTGTAATATACAGAACAATTATACAGTATTATACAGAAAATATGAGCTGATTGAAATAACAATACACACTGAGTTGAGCCTCAAAAACATCAGTAAATAACCTGCAGCTGAAATTGCTTAAATATTGTGTAAGATGTTTAGTCTGTTGCTCTGACCCCTAGATCTGATTACTGTTAATTCCCAATTGTAAAGTTAGGACTCCCCCTATCACATGACATCCCCAGACTGGGAGGCTCCTCACACTTAATAAGCAGCAGTTAGACTGTAGGGCCGGCCTAGAGCGGTAAAATTACCCTACATAAAAACACAGTTCTGAGTAAATTCACCTTCCTGTTCTTTTTTTAACACAGAAATGTTCATGGTTTCACAGCTCCAGAGTGATGTAACTGTCTAACTGCCTGCTTGTCAAGAGACTCAGGAGATCATAAGTTCAAATCCCATCAGCACCACAGCCCTCCATGTTTAGGAGTCTGAGAATGGCAAGGCACACCATGTGATAGGGGGAGTTTTAGCCTGCAGACATGAATAAACAGTCAACAGATTGAGGGGTCGGAGCCACAGACTGAATATCTTACACAGTATTTAATCAGTTTCAGCTGCAGCTCATTTACTTTTTTTGTTTTTGAGGCTCAGTTCAGTATGTATTGTCCAAACTGAGATGCAGAAGTAAAAATTGAAGTTAGGAGACATTTGGACTGAACTATGTTTAGTTAACCCAAAGAACCCTCTGGAAATTGGTTATTGTATCATTTTAACTTGATCTGACTTAAAAAACAATGTTCAGACACCCTATCTGCAGTCTCTCATCACACAAGTCTTGTGCTTTTTGTGTCCAGAACGCACAATCATACTGTCCACCCATCACCTGGACGAGGCTGAGGTCCTCAGCGACCGCATCGCTTTCCTGGAGCGTGGAGGCCTCAAATGCTGTGGATCTCCATACTACCTGAAAGACAAGCTGGCTCAGGGCTACAACCTCACTCTCACCAAAAAGGTTGTGTGCTAAAAGAAACTGTTTACACTTAATTACTTTAGTTTTTTGATATTTTAATTTTAGTTTAGCCTCTAGCTACAATGCTAAAGAACTGGAAATATGTAAGCAGTATAGCTAAAAGAGATATGATGCTGGAATGATGCTAATTGGTGGGATCTAAACATCCATTTCTTTTTAGATTAACTACTTTACCCCACGACTTTTGCTAGGAAGCAAAATTAGCAAAGCTTGCCCTCCTAACATGTCTTGGCTCATTTACTCCATTTGGGGTAAACTGTGAATTGTGTAAATTTGATCTTCTGCTAAAGTATTGCTTTCAGAAGCCTTGTGGAGTAAAGTGCGCTTCCACTTATTTCCACCGGAATCAGCATTACAGTAGTCTCTGAGCTTTGATGCCAATAGCTCTTAGATCTTCAGTCCACATCAGTGCAGCACACCATGTTCTGTAGAATATTTGAGAACCTTTTCATGAAAAATGTATATTTCACCTCTTCGCCGCAACAAGTATCTCTGCTCCAGCGTATGTGAAGTGTTTTCCGTCGGTTCCTCAGGTCCAGCCGCCCGATTCTGAGGAGAAATTTGACAGCGAGGAGGTGAAGGCTTTCATCCTCTCGCACATGCCTGAGGCCCGACAGAAAGACGGGGAGGTGGGCGATGTAGTCTACTGTCTTCCTGCCTACAGCTCCCAGAATGCATCTGCCTACCGTTCACTGCTTACTAGCCTGGATAGGAACCTGGACAGTCTTCAGCTGGGCTGCTACGGCATCTCAGATACGACCCTAGAGGAGGTGAGAGAGAAGCCTGAGAGGCCTGAGATGATGATTCTTAAAGGCGTGTTAATCTGGGCAGTGCAAATATATATAACGCTAAAATTCCAACTAATAATAATATTAATAATAATACAATAAGGAGTGATTATACATGATTTTCACTTGTAAAAAATACTGTTATTGCTGAGTAAGTAGTCGAGATCTTGTGAGCTAGTATGAAGAACAAAGGTAGGTTCCAGGTCGGTCCCCAGCCTTACATTTACTTCCATTGAAAGTTAAGAAGTGAATGAAATATTTAAAAAATAATATACATAATTACAGAGGTTAAAAAAATCTCATAAAATGTTTCTCTTTGGCATCAATGGCCCATGGAGCACCACTGTTAGGCCTTTGAAAGGCACTCAATGTGTGAGAAGTCCACTCTTGGTACACCTTCACTGCAGCGACTCTAGAACATCTCACAAAGTTAGCACTTTCAGAGATGCTCCCACCGGTAACCTCTTAGTATACCTTTTTGTACATCGTTGGTGTGCTTGCTTATTTGTATTTACAGCAAACCCTATCACGTGGCATACACACACGCACACACACACACACACACACACACACACACACATGTATATATATGTTGGTGTAGCACAACAGATAACCCTACTACCTGCCACTGAGCTACCACATTATGTGGGATACTGGGGTTTGATTCCTGGTCTGGGTGACTATGCTACCCAACACCAACAGGAGTCCTTTGGCAAGACTCCTAACACTGCATTGGCCCACATCTGTAATATGAGTTACCTTGTAAGTCGCTGTGGATAAGAGCGTCAGCCAAAATGCCATAAATGTAATGTATAAGCCAGTATTTTGTGATTTCAATAAATTTTACTACATTTGTAAGCTATTAAAAATGAATAGAATATATATATATATATATATATATATATATATATATATATATATATATATGTTGTGTGTGTGACATGTACATATTTGTATATAAATACATGCTATTCATTTTTAATAGTGTGGTAAAATTGATTGAAATCACAAAATACTGGCTTAAGTATCAGCTAAACATACTGTTCTAAAGTACAGCCAGTAAATAATCAAATATCAGTTTAAAATATTGCTCAGATCGAAATATCTCTCAGCCTTCATTTAAGCCTTTACCTTTAATATTGGGTTAATACCCAATATTACGCGTCACTAACACCGATAATGCACAGTACACACATATAGCAGAGTTTCAGGTCTGTTACTTTACGTTTTGCTCCAGGTCTTCCTGCAGCTGACTAGAGACGATTTGGAGCAGGTGGAGGACAGACCGTGTACTGTATCCGAGTCGGTGCAGGAAATGGCAGCTTCCAGGGACAGTCTGCAGGACGACATCAACAGTAGTATGTACTTTGGAGAAAAAGCCAGTAAGTGCTTTTGCTTTATTTACTCACCATATTGCATTACTATCTTAACAGGTTGAAGCCTTTTTTGGGTCATTTGCTGCAAAGTACCACAGAGCATCGCTGAAAGTTTTCTTTGGTGGCATAAAAGCACAGCATCAGTCTTTAATTGCAGTTGCATCTTATGCTGAGGTAACAGCGTCCTTACATGCTGACCCTCCTTTATTGGATTGAAGGGAAATGTGTGGCGTAATTGGACCTGCAGTGTGTGAGTGATGAACTGCAGTGTGTAAATAATGGGCTGATGAACTGCAGGCTCTAAATGAACTCACGAACTACAGTCTGTAAATAATGAACTCGTGAACTGCAGACTGGATCTGCAGTGTGTAACTGGTAATCTGACGAACTGCAGTGTGTTACATGGTGTGTAATGCGCTCTGTTCTTTACCGCAGGTCTGACGGGTAACTCCACGGTGAGCGGCTTCGCGCTGACGGCCCAGCAGGTGATGGCCATCCTGGTGAAACGTTTCCATCATTCCAGGAGGGACTGGAAGGGCCTAATCTCACAGGTGCTGCTCCCTGTGCTGTTCGTTATCGCCGCCATGGGCCTGGGCTCCATCAAGAGTGACCTGCAGTACTTCCCTGAGATGGAGCTTTCTCCAGCTCTGTACGACACTGGCAAACAGTATTCCTTCTTCAGGTGAGCTCACAAAACTGCTTTCAGCACTGGAACAATAGGGCTGTGTATTAGGAAGTACCTGGTGATGCAATACGTATCACGATGCAGGAGTTACGATTCAGTGTATTGTGATATATTGTGATACCGGAATTTTAGGAAAACTGCCATAGTATAAAAACACCATTACATACAAAAGGTCTGAGGAAAAGGAAAGTAGACTTACCAATCAGAACAGTGGTCTCTGAAAGCAGAGAACAATACTGCCATCTAGTGGTCAGGGTTTAAACACAACACAGAATGAACCACTGCCTGACATCAATCTGTACATTTAAACTAATAATTAAAAATAAATACTGGAAAATGTAATATCACAATAATCAGTTGTATTGATTGTATTGATCCACACCAGGGTGGAACGACCTGTATATAATGTTTCTTAACATTAGAATAGCCTAGATGGTCATTTTGATCATATTAATGCAACAGATGCAACAGATAACACCACTACCTCCCACTGAGATACCACACCATGTGGGAGGCTGGGGTTCGATTCCCGGTCTGGGTGACTATGCTGCGCTACACTGATAAGAGTCCTTGGGCAAGACTCCTAACACTACATTGGCCCACCTCTGTAATATGAGTTACCTTGTACGTCGCTCTGGATAAGAGCATCAGCTAAATGCCGTAAATGTAAATGTAAATGTAAATGTTTGAGATATAATAACTTTGAAAAAAAACATGCCCTGATCTCTGACTTTTACTATATTAGTGCATGTTTTAGTCCGATATTATCAGATTAGTATTTAAAAGCTAGAAAAAGTTCATTTTGAATGTTTGCAAAAAGGCGTCAATTTGCTCTGTTATTCCAACATGTCTGTGGTTACAATAGCAATGCATCTGTGCCTGTTATCCCTCAGAAAATAGCTGAGGTGAAAATAAACTGACCAACAGGTTCAGATTTACTCCTTCTACCAAGTAAAACAACACAATCAGAATAAGCGAAACTTTAGATTAGACAGGAAAGTTCACAGAAATATCACAGATTATAGAATAAAAAGAGGTTTTGTGATGTTTCAGAGCCTGGCGAGCCTCTAAAGGGGGTGAGAGAGCCTCAGACTCAGTCAGCTGAGGGACCAATGACAGGATTTTGCTAAAAGAAATGCTATTCTGTTATTCTCTTAATGATAAAAATACCATCATCAAGACATTTTGTTTAGTATTTATTGAAATAGATACAACACATCTATGTACCACCTGGAATCAACTTACCTCATTCACATTAATAATCATAGTCCCACTGTATATTATGATGATATACTCAGCATATGTAAACTGTAAGCTTGTATGGTGAAGCCTGTGTTGAACTTTGATTCCCTGGATGTTAAATCATGTCTTGATTCTTTGGATTTTAAACCCTGTGTTGAACCCTGCTATAAAAATGTACTTTATTATTCTAAACAATTCTATAAAGTTATTCTGAAATCATTCATCTAAAAGCAGCGCATACCAGCGCTCCACTGTCCCAGGCCAGAGCAACAGCTGATCACTGAGCCGAGTGAATGCAGCGTGCAAGTAAACCAAAACTCAAGCTGTTTGTGACAGATGACACACAGCAGTGTGTGAGAGCTGTACGCCGAAGGTCTAAATTGGAAGTGTTGACTGCGAGGAGTCTTGTCGCCTGTCAGCCACTCAGTGTGCACTTTATCCGTCTCGTTTTATTAGGTCATAAATCAATAAATAAAAGTAACATTCTTGCGTCTGTCTTTTATTGACGTATTGCATTGCAAGAAATGCAGCTTTCGACTGTTTCTTCTGTGTTATTCTGTAAATAAGCATGCAGACTTCAACCGATCGCTATTATTATCACAGCCGTTCCAGTAGGGATGCATTTCCAGCCTTTCTAGTGTTAACAGAATATTAGGATTCAGGCTCTGAGTGGCTCAGCAGTCTACCCACTCTGACCTGGGGTTCGCAAGTTTGCCATCAGCAGCCGGGGTCTGGGAGAGCACAGTTGGCCGTGCTCGTAGATATAGCTTTCTCCCACTTCCTCCCACTTTTAAGCGATGTTGGTTGGCACAGGCGTTTTTTCCCCAGGCTTTTTTTCTCCGAGTTGCCGCATCGGCAGCAGTTTGAAAACAGGTGGTGACTGGCTTCACATGTATCAGGGGAGACATGTTAAGTCTGTACGCTCCTATTGGGCTCCTGTTGGGTGGCTGTTGGGTTGTGGTTTTCCCCAGGCTAGTGTCGGGAGCATTGCAAGTGCTACGAAAGGGCTAGGGAGTACCAAATTGGGAGAAAACTGCAAAAAATGGACACACAAAAAATGTATTTAAAGGATGTTAAGATTCATTAGGCCATTTAAAGCTGCTTTGATGTGTCAAATGATAGAACACGAATGCAAAAGTTGATAACAAGTACTGATAAACAGGAGAGTTTGATGCTGATGCATTTTATTAATGTGCAGACACTTCACTTACTTAAATGTAAATTGAACGCACCATTTCTTCAGTGTGTATATACTCCACTGTGTTTTCTATTCAATCTACTGACCCTTTCCCTCATCCAGAGTCAAAAATGACTTTATTGGTCAAGTACACTTTCATATATGCAGAATTTGTCTTGGTAAAATTGGTGCTTATGTTAATGGCCTATAAGAAACGCAAATAGTAAACAAACAGCAGTGAATAAACACAAGATAAAGTCACGCCTTAAATCCGGCTTTATTAAATGAAGGAGGTCTCACTCTCTGTGCTGCAAGCTGCACTTTGCTTTTCTTAGAATGATGATACAGTGATGCTGTTTCTTTCCACAGTAACCAGAATCCCAACTCCTCTTATCTTGTGGATACCATGATGTCATATCCAGGCATAGACCACTTCTGCGAGGGCAACCCCAACACTGAGTGAGTATCCTGAGTCAGTGTGAGTCACAGCAGTGGAGGCCAAACTCCATACATACATGTACTCCATATCCATATACATATTTCATCTGTAGATGATTGTGATTGGTAATACTGGTTCACATACATGTGCATTTCCTGAATATTTACATGTAAATACATAATTTATTGCCTGGAAAAAAATTCCCTTTTAATTTCTAAAATATGCATTTTTTTTATCAAATTAATTAAAAATTAATCTAATTTATCTGAATATAAACTTCTGATCTGTCAGCTCTGAAGATCCAGCCACTATATGAGATGTGTGGACAGCAGTGAAAAAAATGGGTTATTTTAAGAGAGGATATATTTGATAAAAAAAAAAAAATAGTGAGGTACGCTCTCGCAAGAACTGCATAATGCTGCATAACCCGAGTCATATTTGTGTAAAAACCTGTAGTATTGCTCTGCCACCTCAGTCCACATGCTTCTTTATCTTCAGATGCAGCTTCTGTATCTATCACAGGGGGCGCTCAAAGTGCGATTAGAATTTTACAGCAGTGGTGTAAAAGCGAATTACACTCCACATCTGTAGGGGGAGCCCGTGAGCCAAAAAAAAGTCTGTAACCACCAGCAGTTGCAGTTGTGTTGTTTGAGGTTACCTCTTCACTCTCATTACTACATCATTCCCTTGTTAGTTTCATAGTAGTTACCTGCATAAATGACACTAGTTACATAACAGCAAGTCTCAGAGTCCAACACTCACACATTCTCGTCTGTGTCAGTCAGTGATATTGCTTTGCCAACAAGGCCACTTCAGCTGCTGTAGCTGAATGGTCTTGAATCTGAATGCTGGTCACCTGTCAGTGGTTGGTGATTCTGGAATTCAGCTGACCTTCCTGCTAATGTGAGCTAATTTAGAGGCTCTTTCTAAGAGCGACCACACAGAGCCAACTGAACGGGCTTTCACTTGCAGGCTGGATTCTTGCGTGTTTAGTGGATTGATCCACTATATGGCCGAATGTTTGTGGACACCCCTTGTAAAGAATGCATTTAGCTACATTACGTTGCACCGATTGCTGACACAGTTGTGCTAGTCACTGTAGAGAAATACTGCCAATACATTAGGACTCTCTGGAGCAGGTAAACATGTACCTATTGACACCATGCTGCCTCTAATGCCAGGTGTGGGCTAGTAGAGGGGTATAAAGCCGCCCAGCATTGATCTGTGGAGCAGAGGAAGAACTGTGTTTTCTGGAATGATGGTGCTTCATCCAGTACTTTTGGGATGAGTTGGGAATGTGGTGATTGATTAACATCCTGACCTCGCAAACGCTCTTGTCGCTGAATGCAATCTAATAATTACAGCAATGCTCATCCAATGTCTAGTAGAAAGCCTTCTGCTCTGGACAGTAGAGACAGTTAATCCAACAAAAGCAGGATCACTTCTTTTTAATACCCTCTTGATTTCAGCAGAAACAATGAAGGAGCAGGTGTCCCAATACTTTCGTCCCGTGTAGTGTATTCTTCAGTATGTTATTTACTGGATTTATCCTTTTCTTGGCTGCGTCTCACTGCAATCCTCCGCTATTTCCTATAACACTCCCTCTTTTCTTTGTGTCCCTCTACAATGCACTCTATTCAGCTCTTTCTCTCTCTCTCTCTGAAAAGCTGCTCGCATGTCATCCCTGGGTAAAAGCCCATATCGGCGCTGTCGTGTGTGCATCATTAGTATTCCATTAACACTTCCTGTTTATTGGACAGATCTCCCCTTACAGGCGCTCAGATCAGTGTTGGCACGTGTCGGCCTAGACCTTAGAGGCGCTTTAAAATAGTCCGCCCAAAAAATCCACTGAGTGTTGCTCTGTTGCTGGAATACAGATGTCAGCTAGTGTCTGTGTGTGTGTGTGTGTGTGTGTGTGTGTGTGTGTGTGTGTGTGTGTGTGTAATATAGTCCCTCTGTAAGCTGGCGAGAGTTTTTATGGAAATGTATTTTGCTTACAGAGTGTGTCGCACAAGAGGCAGTGCAGTATCTGATGGATGGACATCCGGAGGCAACGGCTCCTCTTGGTCTGGGAGCTGTAAGTGCGGCGGGTTTTCACAGGTGAGTCAGAGGGACCCTCTCTGGTCCTGCAGGGTCTCGCTACAGCGCTGTCTGCTGCTCAAACACAACTTATTAAACTCAGCAGTATTAAGGGGAAAGCCACTGCAACACTGGTACCGTCATAGGTACCATCATGGCATGTTTTATTACAAAGCCAGAGTAATTAGTAGAGTAATTAGTAATTAGTCCTGGTGAAATGGATTTAGTGCAGTTATTTTGTGGCTCCAATTTTCTAATAATAATGAAGCATCATGATAATGTATTTCTGTATAACGGATAGGGGTGTAATCATACGCAAAAGTCACGGTTTGGTTCACACCACGGTACGAGTTCGGTACCATAGGGAAAAAAAGCAACAGGACCCCTTATATGCATTAAACTAACCTAGGCTGTGTCCCAATTACATACTGTGCACTAATACTATAAGGTATCGACTACATCCTAATCTTAATAGCGCAGGTTCGGCTGGTTTGTACACAAAATATTAATATTAAATATTAATGTGATAACCCATTTGTACTAGCAGGACGTGATGTTGTGTTGCTATGGCAACATATATCACTGCAAATTCTCCTGCATTTGCTGCATTTGCACTGTTATTCTCCATTTGTTTTCTTAACAATTGTTCCAGGCGTAGGAGTAGCTCATCCCTTTCCGTTGCACATTGCATTGTGGGATAATATTGTCCATCTTAATTACACTCAAAAAACGTCAGATTTTGAATGACGAGAATGTATCTTTGATGTTTGAGCAAACTCTACTTTTTTATTTATTAATTTAAATAATTTATGTCTGATTTTCTAATTTCTACCCAATTTGGAAGGCCAATTATCCATAATAATCCCCGTTCATGTGAACTCCCCCATCACTAGCAATGCCCCCAACACTAGGAGACATGTGAAGCCAACCCCCACCCCTTTTTAACTGAAGCTGGTGCAGCAGCACTAGGTAGCCAGCGCGCTCGGAGGAAAGCCTGTGCTGAACAACATCACACCAGGAGTGTGGATGTGGACAGGAAGTGCCATCAACCCACCCCAGAGAGATTAAGGCCAGTTATGCTCTCTCTGACTCCGGGAGCGTACTCAGCTTTGACACTTTGCTCTATACTACATACTTCATGCTCAAATACTAGTTAGTATTAGTAATTCGTTTGCAATCGGGACGCACCCCTACATTTCTTTTTATTGATTTTGGACAGGCAGTAGAGCAAGTTGCAGTCTGTTCCACCAAGCATTGTATTGCGCCCCCCTGAGGTAGCTGATACAGCCTGTAGTGTATTAAACAGTAAGTAACAGGAAAGAGTCAATAAAGCAAGGATCCAGGACTCAGACCTGCAGTCCAACACAACTCTACTACATCCCGTCGTCCCGTTTATCTGTTACTCTTCTTGTCCTGCTTATTCATTCATCAGCTGTTTCAGTCATTCTAATACATTCATTGTAATTCATTTCAGGAAGCATGCCCTATGAATAAATGAGACTGTGATATGAAAGTGTATCAAAAAGGAGGATCATGCAGTAGTCAGAATGCAGACAACAATAGAAACAGCCCGAGGCACAATCTGACTCGAGCAACATTCGTGCTCTTACGCTGTCCCCAAATACCGCTGGCTCTCTTTAGCTGTGTGACAGCACGCTGCAGACGGCTGGCTGCATTTCTATTCTATTTCTTTTAAAACCCGAAGCCTTTGCCTGCTCCTTCACTCCTCCCTCTGCTCGTTTCAGACCTGCCAGAAGCCCGGATTTGACCCGCCTTATAAAACCAACCCCTCGTCCCAAATCGTCTACAACCTGACTGGCTTCAACGTGGAGAACTACCTCCTGACCACTGCCAATGACTTCATCAGAGACAGGCAAGTTGGTAGCCATGTGAAATGTGAATGTACAGAGATATAATAAAAACGATGTAAGAAAAGTGTGACAGCGTCTGAATATAATCAAGCTTGTCATGCAAAAACCTAGTTTCTCCATTTTTGCCTTTTCGTTTTCACTTTTTGACATAACTTAAAACTGGAAGGTGTCTTACACATTGCGTCAACATTTTCATGATGAATAGACCAATAGAAATGCTCCAAAATCATCTTCACTTCCATTGAAAGTTAAGAAAGAAAGTTTCTTCGGCATTTTGGACATACAAGGTTTTAACATGACTGTGACAGTATGCTATGCCTGCATTATTCCACACAGAGAGGTTATGGTAGGAAAGCAAAGTCAGGCTGAAGGGATGACTTCGGTTCAAACAGGTTCGCTGAGTGAGGACATTAGCATTCACAGTAAAAATATAATCATTATTAAATGAAACTTTTGAGAAGTTTTTGGCCTGAACAGTTTTGTGGATTTAAAGAGGTTCTTTCAGCTAGGAGAAAAAATAGTCTCTCAAGCTACCTTCTTTTGTCAGATTTATATATACAGCATTACGACGAGGGCGTGGGAATAGCGTAAATAATGCTAATAGTGCAGATGGTTCTACGTTTACGGGACTTCAGCCTCATCCCGAGTTACTTTCCAACCAAAAAACGCTCAGTTTGCTCAGACTAAGTCTGAATTCTAAACTCTATAACTCAATAAATGTTAACCCATCAATCTGACAATTACAAATGTTAATATTCTCTGAAGCAGAAGAGCGAAGCTGTTTAGCAGCATTAGGTTAGCTGAGTTTTCACCACAGACGAAATTCATATCTGGCTGACTGAAAGCCCCCATTTACATGTTTTTGCTAAGCTAGCTCTGTTACAGAGACACAGTATCAGACAGTATCAGACAGTTCAGTGCAGCTGCTGTCGGCTAACTGCTGAGCTACCGACATAAGTGTTTGCGAGAAACTTGAATGGTCTTCATCCAGGTCATCCAAACTTGCAACTATGGTGGGCTTGTTTTTTTCTCAGCTGTTTTTAGAGGGCCCCCACTCTGTGGCTGTCTTAAATGCACATGGATGAATGAGCTTATTATTATTTGTTTGTGTACTAGATGGACACAGAACATAAATCTGACACATCAGACACCGTCATTTTGAGACACCATCAACATTTTAAAATACTGCTGTACACGATATTATCGTTATACCACCTGACCCTCTTTACCACGACTTTACACTGTTTCATAAATATCACACTAAACCCTAAATGACTTTTCAGTGGATGGAGGTCTCCACATGCAAATGAACTGGATGAATGATCACACTGTTTCTTCCAGCTGACAGATACATTTTTACATTACGAGTTAGCATCAGTTAGATATTCTGTCCCTTTAGAATAATAATTACATTATGAATAACAATGTAAGGTTACCCTACAACTGGCTCCTTTGACCCTTTGACACTTCCCGTGTTACACACTCAGTCAGCTGCAGTGGACCATGCCTGATGCATGGGAATACTTTATTAGGCTATGCATAAAATAGTTAAAGCGTGTTATGCATTATTCATGCACCATAAAATGTGCATTCTCTTTGGGGTCGCAGGGAAAATAACAAAGACAAATCACGAATGCATTGTGAGGGCAGGAGGTGAATGCTCCAATAACGAAGGCTGGGAATTAATGAGAAATTAACATGCCGGAGCGTGTTTGCTGTAACCTAACCTGTGTAATGCGTTAGTGTGAACTGAACTCATGAGTAAATTGCTTGCGTCTCAGGTACGGGGGCTGGTCCTTCGGGAACGCCCTTCCCACTGATCTCGAAATGGACATTGTGGAGGTGCCTAAGAACAGGACGTTGACTAAGGTAATCACAGACACAGCTGGCTATCAAAGCACAGGTGCTAATTCACAGGCCACAGTTCATTCCTAATATGGCTCCAGACAGTGCAGTGTTGGGCTAATTAGCAAGCATGCATGCTGGGTAAATTAGGGTAAATAGGTATAATCTGACAAGTTTTCAAAGCATTGATATTTGATTAACTGACCAACATTTGCCATTGTTACTTCTGTATTTGTTTCTGCAGGGGATTTTATCATTTTGACTGGGATCTTATCAAATTTATGAAAATATAATTGTTTATTTATTGGTTTGTATTTTTTGCAAGCACTTACCAAATAAGACCAATGTATTCTTAGGTTCAGGTGTTTGGAATTACTTGTTATATTCATATTTTGCTTATTTTATACAATATATTATATTTTGGTGCATAATAATACACTGTTACTGGTAACACATGAGATTTTTGGTCTGGCTTTCTGCCATGATATTTTTATTGCACCACTTTATGCAAATCTTTTTTTTTTTTTTTCAATTTTTCACTTTTTTTGACATCTGGCAGTTGTGTACAAATGCCATGATGAATGGACCAGTAGAAATGCTCCAGAATGACTGGGAAATGAAGTATTTTTACCTTGACATCCTATTTTTGAAGATACAGGATTTTTTTTAGCATTTTGTGTTTTTTGTGCTAAAATAATACACTCATCAAACACTGCACATATAAACTACAAATGTGAGCTGATTTGAATAATTCCATACATAAATCTGCCACCATTCTGCTTTTACATTATTAAAAACCTTGATTCCCAACTTTGGTTGCTGTAATAAAACCAAGTTTCTGTCCATGCAGGTGTGGTACAACCCTGAAGGCCATCACACCTTACCTGCCTTCCTCAACAGCTTTAACAACTTCATCCTGCGTTCTAATATCCCAGCAGACCAACGACAGAAATACGGTCAGTGATACATGCACTACACACAGAAGAGAGCACTTAGAAGGCCAGAGGCCGGATTCACAAAAACTTCTCTTCTTATTTGAGAAAGAAGATAAATAATGAATCTTCCAAAATCTTCTTGGTCATTTTCTCGTTTCTTGTCCTAATTGTTCTCATAAGAAGCCTTCTAAGAACAGTCAGTATTGTTGAGAAAATACAATTATGTGTTCTTACATATTTTCTTAACTACGATGGCCTCATAGTTGTCATAGACCGTAGGTTCATGTTCAGAGTTCAGAAGGTCAGTCGCTGATTGTTCTTAAAGTATTGTTAGGTTCTATATAAGGAAACGAATGTCTTTCCAACGTCACGCCACAGTTTTCGTAATAATTTCCAAGAAGGATATTGTCCTGTGAGCTGTTTCCTCCACCCTCACTTCTAGCTCTTGTTTACTGAATATTTAACCGTTTACTGGGATCGTTTCTCCTCCATTTGATCACAGATTGAACTGAAAAAATGGAAAATTAAAAATATTTAAAAAAGCACTTTTATTGCACCTAGGACACTTAGGCTCACCTAGGCTCACCTTTCATAGCAACTATGACATGTTCATAGCACCCAGGACATATCGGCATAGTAACCCCCCCCCCCCTTGGTACATCCAATTAAGCAATGCACTAGCAATGCTCCCAAAACTAGGAGGTGAAGATACACACAAAGCCAGCCGATGCAGCATTACCGGGCAGCCAACAAGCTCGGAGGAAAGTGGCGGTTCCCCAGCTCCACCGCACCAGCTAACACAGGCCTGTGCTGGCCAATATCGACTCCACGACTCCTAACACTGCTTTGGTCCATCTCTGTAATATAAGTAACATTGTAAGTCGCTCTGGATAAGAGTGTCGGCTAAATGCCATAAATGTAAATGTGACCCCCCAGGTCATATAGGTAGCTCATTAAGAACGTTATAGTGCCTATTTTACGATTGTACTTATAGAAGCTTTTCTGAATCCAGACAGAGGACTACAGTATGTAACCGATAGGTAAGAGATGTAGGTAAACCTGAGGGATTCTGCGGATTGATAGCAGAGTTTGTATCCAAATTGAACTGACCGTCCATTTGCGTGTTCTCTGCTGACCTCAGTTGAAGTCAGAGAGTTGTCTGGGAGATAGAAACTGGAAATTTCAACACTGACCACCCTTCTTCTGCTTGCCCGCTTTGCTAGAACAGATCACATCTCAGCATGTACTAAAGTGATCAAAGCCTCTGACTTTGATGTTTTTGCTTAGCAGGCTGGAGAGAGGGTTTAGCAGAGACCTGCAGCGACCTGCAGAGCTGCGAGCTTCTCACTGATCTTGGAGCTATTAGATGTTTCTAGACATTGCAATTATTCATAAATACAAGGCAGAAACACTGAAGTGGCTGAGGGGAAGGCCATTTGAGGTGGTAGTGTCATTATTTTCACAAATGCTGAAATAGAGCTTTGCAGACATTTGAAGATCGCCTACAACTCCATGCTTTGTTGACAAATGTGAAGTCATCCATATGCTGCTGCCTCAGTCTTTGCTTACGTCTGCTGGGCTGTTGTGCAACAGCTGCTGTGCTTCCACTGTCCTAGGGCAGGGGGCAGTGTTTCCCTTCAGCAGAGGGGATTGTAATTTGTGGTGTTGAGAGCTGGAGTGAAGTGGATAAAGCAGGACAGGGGCTCCAGTCTTATTTCAGCAGCACTGCCAGGCCAGGCCTAGTGGCTCAGATTCACTAGCTGCCTCCAGGGCAAGATTAATACAGGCCCGGCAGTCAATAAGGGAAAAGGGAGATGCAATCATTCAAATGTAGCCAGTAAACTCACTGGGGCCCGAAACGGAGCATAAATCCAGCGAGGGTCCGTCAAAGCGGCCGCCCAGTGACGTGGCTGGGAAGTGGCGGAAGTGTTGTGTGAATGTGAATTGTGCATGCATTAAATCATGTCTTCTACCTCCCCACCCCCTTTTTCCCCTTTCCACAGCAATCTCACTGTCCAGCCATCCCTACCCAGGCCAGGTGGAAGATGAGGATGCCATGTAAGAATGCTTTCATTTAAAATTTTTTCAGCATTTAGGACACCTTCATAGCTCCTAGAACACTTACACAGCACCTAGGCTTGTCTAGGACACCTTCATAGCTCCTAGGACACCTTTGTAGCACCTAGGCTCATCTAGCACTTTGACACTTAGGCTCACCTAGGACACTGTGACAGCACCTAGGACATCTAGGCTCGTATAGGACATCACCCTAGCACCTCGGACACTTGGGCTTACCAAGGGCACTTTCAGAGCATCTAGGGCACTTTCATAGCACCTAGGACACCTACCTCACACCTAGCACACGTTCATAGCACATAGGACACTTTCGTTACACCTAGGACACTTTCGTAGCACTTAGACATGTAGGCTCACCTAGGACACCTTGGCAGCACCTAGGACATCTAGGCTTTCTAGGACACGTTCATAGCACCTAGGACACCTTCATAGCACCAAGGACACTTGGGCTCACCTAGGGCACTTTCATAGCACCTAGGACACCTTTGCAGCAGGCCTCCCCTTGGGTGGATGAGACTGCCAAGCCCCAAAATCAGCAAAATCAAAGTTAGTTGGACAAACAGCAAGGCACTTTCATAGTACCTATGACACTTAGGCTCACCTAGGACAATTTCATATCACCTAGTAAACATGCCCTAGGCACTTTCATAGTACCCAGGGCATGTTCATTGCACCTAGGATACCTTTGTAGGACATAGGAAACATTCATTGCACCCAGGACATCGCCATAGTACCTAGTACACTGTCATAGCATCTAGGATATCTTCATAGCACCTAGGGCTCACCTAGAGCGGATGAGCCTGCCAAGCCCCAAACTCAGCGAAGCCATTTGGAAGACCAGCAGGGCAAATGCATTTGGATTCAGATAAGTTATGCAAACAGTGCACCGCCATTTACATTCTACTGATGCACTCAGAGTAATGCAGTCTGACTACTGTATTTACTCCTCTTTGATCGCTTTAAATGGATTCTCTCTGAGCTTGGGTTATCGATTACGGGCCCAATATAATATGTGACCGCTCTCAAGGTGGCTCAGAGGTTAATTCATTCAGCACCGCCTTCCGAACTTAACACACCGCTTGCGCCTTTAAAGACTGCCGCTTAATTTGGAAGCCGAGCTCTGCGAACGCCGAGCGCAATTATTTCACTTTGCCGACTCGGATGAGGCTGGCTCAAAGCCTGGTGGGAGAGGTGTCTGAGGATAAGGAGAAAGGTGTGTAGGAGGGGGGAAAAAGAGAGAAAGATGAAAGCAGGGAGAGGAGAACAGCTGTAAGATAAGAAAGTCCCAAAACCCTTGATTAAGGGTGGAAGGGTTTGTATTCTCATGTGTCTCGTGTTTCCTAAAAGATGGTTCAGTGTTTGAACTGTTAAAAGCTATATTCACCCAACAATCTGTGCGCTGGGACACTGCTGGAGGATCTGCATCTGGAAGGCATGATGGGAAACAGGTGCTGGTCCAGACTCATCTCCAGTCGCCTTTGTAATTGCTTTCGTTAAGATAAGAAAGGTTCTTTAAGAAGAATTATACCTTTGACTAGGGGTGTAACAATACGTGCATTCTTACCGAGTGTTCACAGTACTCCCTGCTGGTACACATGTCAGATATAATCCCTGCCCTCTTTTCCACTGCAGGGCCAAATGGTTACTAAGGCAGCACTGTACCATTCTGCGCTGGTGCAGACCCCTTAGACCAGGCCCTCACGGCGTCTCGTAATAATGATGCTGTAGTTTCGTTCTTTAGTCATGCACTACAACTAAAGGCTGATGTATATACCTAATGCTAGCTAACTTCATCTGCTAGCATCGTGTAACCTGCATCATGAATCACACTTGTCTCGAACCATGCCAACGTGGCCATTTTATAGTATGTAGTATCCAAATAATGTTGGAATCCACTTTAACAAGTCTGTCCTAAATGAACTCAATGGGGTTTACGTGAGCGTGTGACTACTTCAGCATGCAGTTAGCACTATGCTAACAGATAGCTATAGCAGTGGTCCTGAAATAAATGAAAAGTTCAGGAAGCAGAAGCCGGGGACCTCGAATCACCAGGTCTATGATTGGTCCAAAGAATTTGTGTCATAATGTGTCATGATTCATTTGCATAAAGCTGAGAAAATCTCAACACCATTTGTGGATTGGTTTGGTGCAACAGATAACACCACGTGGGAGACTGGGGTTCGATTCCTGGTGTGGGTGGCTGTGCTGTGCTACACCAGTAAGAGTCCTTGGGCAAGACTCTTAACACTACATTGGCCCTCCTCTGTAATATGAGTTCCCTTGTAAATCGCTCTGGATCAGAGTGTCAGCCAAAGCCATAAATGTAAACGTTGCTATGTTGCAGACAAAATTATTTACTTGTAGAAAATAACTTGTTGTGCAGTCACCTGCTTTTGTGAACGCATGGTTAAGCTACAGGCTTTTAGCAAGTTAGCAACATGTCATGTTCAGCTAGTAGCTTAAGCTGATTGGTGGCAATGAGAACATGACAATGACAATGATACTAGTCTTGAAGATTATGTCTAGGTCATGATTCAAGAAGTTTTTAAGCACATTTGTGACATTGACCACGATACAGTCTTTGTACAGAAAGGTCAGATGTGTCTTTGAAGCTCTTTCATTGAAGCTCATGTTCAGACAACTGTCAGGTAGATCTGATCTGTTCATCAGAGGCTTTAGCTCAAACGTATGAAATGTACGCCATTTATGCAGCTCTAGTGCGCATAGTCATTAAATCAGAAGTCTCTAAATCCTGCCGCCAAATCCAGTTTCAGTAGATTTCTTAGATTCAAGTGATTATGATCGTACTAGAACTTATAACAATTAAAAATAGATATAATAATAATATAAAATACAAGCGATTTTATTAGTGCTCTCAGACCTTTGGACCCCACTGTATATACTCTGATCCTAGGTCCTCCTGGATTAAAACATGTATAAACCTGCTCAAAGTATGTGTAGGAAGTCTTCTGTGAGGATATGCAGCTCTATTGCTCGCTCACCAAATTTACATAAATTTGAGACTTCCAGCCATATCTTGCCATATCAAGGTATGTAGGCCATTATTACATGCACACTTTGTATGGGTGCTGTGGAAAGCAGTATGCTGTGCAAACCTCGCAAATCTAAAAGAAAAAAATACATTTATAATAATTCTAACCAAGATAATAATAATAATCATAATAATAATTACTGGTCTAATGATTGCAGATTTTGTGCCTGAGACACTCTTAACACTATCAAACTGACTAATATTTATAAGAATTGATGACAACAAAGCTGCTGGAAGTGAGGAACAGGTGGTTTGTGATGAAAAAACTATAATTGATATTTCAAATAACAGATATTACACATCTGTGTTGCTTCACAACTATGATGATTCATATTGATTTGACTGTTTCTGTCTCATTATGCTAATTTAATTATAGGGAGTTCGGCTAAAACCATAAACCAGACTAAAACAGCAGAGCTCTGCTTTAAAGAGCCTAAAATTGTCAAATAATTGCTCACTAGACCGGCAGCCTATTTCTTCATCATTTGCTAAGTGAACTTCAGTTCTACTTTACTTGGCTACTTTTAAAAGAAATGGTGAAAAGGCCTCAAGGGAGCAACTAGGAGTATCCAGTTGGTTCAGGGATTTGAACCAGCAACCTTCTGGTTGATGGCTCCCCTCTTTTGCCACTTATCTGTCATCTGTCAAGTGTTGGATATGTTAGGCAGAAAGTGAACAGTCAGCTCTTGAAGTTGAAGTGTCATTGAATGTGATCCATGGAGGCTCTGCCTCAAGCTTACAGGATCTGCTGCTAATGATGAACCACAGGATGTCTTCAGAGGTCTTGTGGAGTCCATGCCTCAAATAATCACATCTGTTGTGGTGGCACAAAAAGGACCTACTCACTATTAGGAAGGTGGTGCGAATGGCTGATTGGGGTATACTCTGAAGCATAGCGGTGCCATAGAGTTCTTATAGAGTTCTTCAGAGCAATATCGTAGAAGAACCATCTTTGGTTCCCAAAAGAACCATTAAATGTTTTTTAAGGATTGATTTTTAATAATAAAAAAAAAAAAGCATTTAAATCACTGTTATTCAAACCACATTTGTCAGTGGTTAATGTTGCGCTGTGGTTGGTGTGGCGCAACAGATAACACCACTCCCTGCCAGTGAACTACCATGGCATGTGGGAGACTGGGGTTCGATTCCCAGTCTGGGTGACTATGCTGTGCTAGTCCTTGGGCAAGACTCCTAACACTATGCTGGCTCCTAACACTACAATGCCATAATATGAGTACCCTTGTAAGTTGCTCTGGATAAGAGCGTCAGCTAAATGCCATAAATGTAAATGTAAGTGGATAGGCTAGTGGATAACTCCATTGGTCCACAAATAGAATTTGCCTACCACTATAAGTCACAGCGGGGAAAGAACCAATAAGGGTTCTCTTGAGTCATTAAATAACCACATTTTATTCCATAGAAAAAAATATTTTAATGGATAGTTGTATCAAGTGAAGAACCTCAGCAAAATCAAACCTATAACTGCTATTTAAATGTACATACGTACCATACAGACAGTTATTGGTAAGAGTGATTTATATGTAAGTGTCGTTGTTGTAGTTTAGTGGCAATAACACTGACTTCGCTGTTCCCTGGTTCGAGTCCATGGCCAGACAAGCCTCTAAGCCAAATGACCCCAATAAGAGTCTTTGGGCAAGACTCCTAACTCTGCACTCTAATACTATTGATGTAACATCATTCAAATGTTAGTCAATCTGGGTAAGAGCATCAGCCAAATGCCATAAATGTAAATGGTGTGATTGTTTGTACCTGTAAATTTGCATTTAAGGCATTTAGCAGATAAAAGTTACAAGGCTAGAATCCAAAAGATTCCTCTAAGCTTAGATGCTACTAAATACAAAAGTCTGTTTGGATACCACAGTAGCCATATATCCAACACGAAATATATGGATACTGGGGGCACGATAAGGGGGCAGTCGTGGCCTAAAATTTAGAGAAGTGGGCTTGAGACCAGAATCCCTCAATCCACAGCTGAAGTACCCTTGAGCAAGGCACCTAACCCCCAACTGCTCCCCGGGTGCTGGAGTTGGCTGCCCACAGCTCTGGGGGTGTGTATGTTCGCTTCCCCTGGTTCACTAGTGTGTGTGTTTACTACCACGGATGAGTCAAATGCGGAGGACACATTTCACTGTACATGTTACAGCAACACATCCTCGCACCTTTACCTTTATATCCAATATCCAACAGTATGGAGACCTGTAAGAAACACTGACACCGAGTCTAGAGTTCCTAGTCTGTTTTCTTGTCTTCTGTGCTGTTCGCTATTACAAACTGGCCAGAACCTCGCTTGCATTAATGTGGGAAATGTCCACCACCGCTGTGCGAAGTCCGATTCTGCTTTTTAGATTGATTTCCTCATTTGTTCTCGGTACTCACTCTGCCTGGCCTTTGGCTGTGCAGCTGCCCTAGTAGAAGAGCAGCAGTGATGGGCAGGGGAGGAGGGACGACTTGGGCAGGCAGGATCAAAAGTACAAACCCAGCTGGTTTCTTCTGTAAGAGTCAGCGCCATGCTGAGAAAGAACAAAACATCTACAAGGAACTTGAGAGAACTTAATCACTGTATGCGCAAGTTCTCAGCGGGTGAACCGGTTCGGGGGAGCGTTGGGAAAGAACACAGGGTCCAGATTGCACTGTGAAGGTTTTGACTTGCTGTCCATGTCTGTTGTCCTCTTGTCTGTAGTTCCATACTCTTTCTTCTCCCTTCTTATGCCGAATTCACACTACACAATTTTAGTAATTTCTGCTCGTCAACAGGTTTTGGAAGTCTGAAAAACATCAGGGTGGAGGCAAATCAGTGTTCGCTCAGGGTTCAAATATCGGCTCTAGATCGATATGTGTGAATTGTTCAAATACGCGACCTGATATCTAGCATGATAAATATCTGGACCTGTCGGCGAGCCGAAATCCTGTAGTGTGAAAAGTGTCACGACCAGGCTATGAGTGGCAGTGAGTGCAGTGTTGCTCCAGCCAGTGAGACTGCAAGGATAGAGGGAAGCCAAGGAAGAAGCAAAATGACTCCTTAGATCCACTCTTATTATGCATCTACCTGTGTGTGTGTGTGTGTTTGGTGCATGGGTATATGGGGAATGCACTGCCTATCCAATGTATATTTATTTACTTCCAGCTCCCTCTGCAGAACAGCCAATCCCTGCTGGCCTGGCATCCCACCCCCACTCCTTCACCCATATTCTTTTCTCTTTTTTTTCTAGTTTTTTTAACGCCCAAACAAATTGAACCACTCGCTTCGTGCAGACATCCACATCCATGTTTTTCAGAATAAAAAAGAAGGCTTTCTCCTCCGTCACTTCTCGCACACACTTGCGCATTCACAATTACAAGAGATTGAGTTGTGTAGTTCAAACAGTATAGCAACCGGACGACTCTACATGTCGTGTAGTGTGTCCAAGCCATTAGGTGTTCATCTCCTCTGAGTTAACACCGTCTGTGTTTCCTACAGGGTACGCGGCCTGGTCAACGTTCTGGTGGCGTTGTGTGTCCTCACTGGCTACTCCATCATGACGGCCAGCTTTGTCATTTACGAGGTTCAAGAGCACCACACCGGCTCCAAGAGGCTCCAGCACATTTCAGGCATCAGCGAACCCTTCTACTGGACCATTAACTTCTTCTATGATATGGTACTCTATATGAATCACTTGCACACATTGAGCATGCAGATGTCTCTGAATGGGGTTTATTTGTTTGCCGGTTGTGCATGTGAGCGTTTTTCACATCATGCCTGAATGCGAACATGAAATTGGTTAAAATCAGCAAGACATGAATGATGAATAATGAATGAAAGCCGCTTGGCATGATTCATGTATGATTCATATAAGTGGTACTTATGAGCTTCCATTCATCCGTTCTTATGTAGGCTTGTGTTTTTGTTAATTCACACAAATAATGAAGTAACCCCCTCTCTCTCTCTCTCTCTCTCTCTCTCTCTCTCTCTCTCTGTCTGTCTTTACCAGGCTTTGTACATGATTCCTGTGCTATTCTCCGTGATCATGATCGCAGCTTTCCAGCTGACAGCCTTCACCGGGCGCCAGAATCTTGGAGCGGTCACACTGCTGCTTGTGCTCTTTGGGTCAGTATTGAAGTGGCAGACAGGACCTTTACATTGAAATATCACAGCAGTATCACAGATGCTTTGTCATCAGCAGCCGGAGTGCACAATTAGCCATGCACTTTCCAGGGGGGTAGGTGGCACTCTTTCCCCTCATCACTCTTGCACAATGTTGACTGGCACAGGCGTCAGCTACCTGGTGCAATGGGGCTGGGAACCTGATGGAGGCATTTGTTAAGTCTTTACTTTCCTAGTGTCGGGAGCATTGCTAGTATTAGGGGGAGTTACAAATGGGTGGGTTAATTGTCAGTTTGCGAGGAAAAAGGGAAAACTCACAGATGATTATTCTGGATTTTAAAATCATTCAGTTTTCTTCCTTATTTTACATTAGAAGGATGACTGTTCTGCAGTGGAGATACAGTGGAATTTTGTCTTTCTGGATTAGATTAGAGTCATGTTAACTTGGGTGATTCCCGTGCTGCTGGGCTTTTCAGTGTTGTATTCCAGACTGTGAATGAAATGTCATTTACAGAGAGGGATCTGATTCCTCCAGAGGTAAATTGAGGTGGAAGGAGAGTCCTTTCTTCCAAGAGTACCAGCAATATTGGAGCAGTGTCTTTTCATTTTTGTGTCTTTTACCTACATTCATACAATATGGCTGTTGTTTATGCGTGGTCTAGATGTAAATATAATCTTTGTGTATATATTGAGTTATATGCTCTATCTATTGGGTTTGGACAGCCCTGGTCAACTGATGTTTTGGTGTTTTGTATGCGTAATTAAATTTAATCTTTCACAGAAAACAACCCCACATTTTAATACACAATAAATATTTATTTTTCTAAAGACAAAATACGTAAATGTGGCATATTTAAACAAAAGGTAATAGGATATAGTTTTTTTTTATTAAATTCAGCAAAAATACAAATTGTTTAAGTCGGTTTCTTCTTTTCTATTTTTTACTTCAAATTTAGAAAATCAACAAAACGTCTTATTTTTACAGGGTGTCCAAACTTTTGCAATGATCTGTATGTACTAGATCTAGTACTACTGTATCTACTAGATTTAGCAGCATCCTGCTTGCAATACATTAGACATATAGTATCGTGCAAAAGTTTGGGCACCTTTGCTCAAATTGCTGTAGTTCTTGATTTTTTAAGTTAAAATAAATATGTAACACATCCTCTACAGGGAACACCCCTTACCACACAATTACTGATTATATGCTGATTTAAATATATTTGGAAAAAAAAATCAAGTGCAAACATTATGGCACTTTTAAAAGGTGATGTTTTATCTTTTCCAGTAGGTTAAAGTCAGCAAATGAATAGAAAGTGTGCTCTTACAATTGCAGAAAACTATTCAAATTGTTTAGTGTAGTGTAGGATTTGTTTTTTGCACAAGACAATTTGTTTTTGCATAATCCTTCATAATATTCATAGTTACTGAGTGAAGATGGGTTTACTTTAGCTGTCTTGGTGCAGGTTATTGTCATAGCAAGAAAAACAGGCTACTTAAATGCCCATTTTGGTCTAAACTGGGTAGTAATGTTATTTATTGTGCTTTGCCGTATTCTGTACTGTAGCATCAAAAACCTCAGCTTTATTAGTTTGACAGAATTCCAGATTTTCTATCGTTTTCGTATTTTTCCTTTACCAACGTTCCTTTGAAATTTGAAATGTCAGAATCCCTGCAGTGCTCATCCAGTCCTAACTTCTGTCTGAGTGTTGTTGCCGTCTTTCAAAAGTTTCCTCAGCCATCAGAAGGCATCTACAGAAAAACGTGCAATACCATAGAGACTAGTAGCAGAATACAGTCAATGTCAGCATGGTTTCTCACATAAGACACATTAGCTTTCACAAAAACTTTTGTATTAAAGATTATTTACACTCCCATCAAATAATAGTACCGGGGCTCCGCTCAGCTCAGCTTGTGCTCACAGTCTAATTGAACCCCTGATTAGAAATCAAGGTCTCCTGCCGCACAACAGGAGCACAAGCTGCCTACAGTTACCCTGCCAGCACTGAAGCTGTACAGCAGAAAGTGATTTCACCACCCCGTCACTTCTCTAATTGCGCTGTGAGCGGCACCACGGCCCAAGCTCAGCGCCGCTCCTTTGGCGGTGGGCTCTGAGGAGGACCGCGAGGCCCCGGTGTTCGGCGAAAGCTCAGCACTCCGTCTTCCATTCATCAGCCCCAGCGGCCCTCTGCCTCCCGGCCCATAAATAACTAGCCCAGCGCCGCTGTCTGCTGCCCGCTCTCACCCGGATCCGCTTAATTGCTTTTGTTCGGCATCCTTGTGTCTAAGGAAAAAGTGTCTCTCTCTCTCTCTCTCTCTCTCTCTCTCTCTCTCTCTCTCTCTCTTTTTCTCTCTCTTTCTACTACTCCATACACACAGGCACACACACACACACACACTCTCACTCACGCAGATAAACACTCACACCCTCAGCTCTCTCTCCTCTGTGTTTAAGCACATCTTCTTCCTTGACCCCCTCCACCCCAATCACCGAGAGTAATGAATAAAAAAGCAGATCATTTTGTAGTGCAGAAAAGGCGAGAAAAAGCCTCACCGTGAGAGAGCAGATGAAGTCATTTATCTTCCGCTCGCTTAGCTCAGCTTGTGAACGTTTTTTTTTTTCTTCTTCCTCTTCTCCTCTTTCTGATTTTTTTTTTAAACATCCTTTAAGTCGCGGTCTGAGTGGACATTTCTCCTCTGTACTTTTCACTCAGCGTGGCTGTCTCTTCTTCTCGTCTTCGTCTCCGTTCTAATTTCTCAACTATTTTGTTTTTTCCCCCAGGTTTGCCAGCTTCCCCTGGATGTACCTCTTGTCAGCCATGTTCAAGGATGCGGAAATGGCCTTCATCAGCTACGTCTGCATCAACCTCTTCATCAGTGTGAACACCATCATCTCCACCGCAATCATCTACTTCCTAGGGCAGCTCCACCCGAACGATGAGGTAAGAGTGAGGCCACTCATGTGCTTGTTCAGTCTCTCGTCACTTCAAGACTTGACTACTGCAACTCTGGTTTAGCTGGTCTCCCTCTGCGCACCATCAGGCCCCTGAAACTTATCCAGAATGCAGCGGCACGGGTCGTCTTCAGCGTTCCTAAATTCAGCCGTGTCTCTTCACTGCTGCGTTCTCTCTTCACTGGCTTCCTGTAGCTGCTGCCTGCATCAGATTTAAAACCCTGACTCTGGTCTATAAAGCCAAGAATAGACCAGCCAGCCCCTCCGTACTTGATGGCAAGAGCCCTTCCAGCTTCAAGTACGGCTCGGCTCGACCCGCCATCCTTTAAGATCCACAGAAGACAAACATCCAGAATTTAGTCTGTCCTGGTGCCGAAGTGGTGGAACGAACTTCCCCTGGGTGTCAGAGTGAGCAGAGTTGCTCGCTGTCTTCAAACGCTGACTGAAGACCCTTCTCTTTTCCGAGAGCACTTGGGCAAAGTGTAGTGCCAAGTACTGTGGTCTCCATACTGACTTCTGTATTTAGTAGTATCTAAGCTTAGAGGGATCTTCTGAATTCTAGCCAATGCAAACTAGCTAGCTCTGGATAAGAGCACCTGCTACATGCCGTAAATGTAAATGTACATGAAGTCTCCAGTGAGCATGAAAGAACCATGATCTATAGGGCAGCAGCAGCGTTCCTGTCTGGAGTGGCAAAGACAGAGATACCATTCTCCCTAAGCTATGTCTGTGTACCCTCAAAATGCTTTTGAAATTTGGATGAAATTGCTACGTAATATTCAAAAGTAATTACTCAAAATCTGGTCAAATCTGATGACAATGCATATGTAGTTTAGAGTTTTCTAGGTAAAGTAAGCGAAATCTAATCCTATGTCTTTTATTTCCCCTCACAGAGCATCCAGGCGGTGTACCGCACCCTGAGCTACGTCTTCCTGATCTTCCCCCAGTTCAGCTTTGGAAACGGGCTAATGGAGCTGGCCCGGGTGGACATGCAGGTCCAGATCCTGAGCGTTTTCGGGGTGGACGCCTATAAGGACCCCTTCAGCATGGACGTGCTGGGCTGGATGTTCCTCTCCCTGTTCCTGCATGGTTTCATCTTCTTCACCTTGCGGCTGCTGCTCAACAAGTGGCTCCTCCGGAAAGTTAGGTAAGGCCCCAGCCTCTCAGGGTTTACCGAGCCTGGCGGAGTTGGAAATAAACTTGAATAAAGTGTCACTCCACGTTATTACAACAGTAAATAGTGTAAAATGAAAAAGAGAAATGCAGTGTTATTGCAGACCCATTTTGTGACAGTAGAAGTGCGATACGATGGCCATACATCATTAGAGGTAGAATTGGGTATTGGATATTGAGCTTGGCTCGAGCGGTTATGGAATAAAGTACAGAATAGTTGCTGAGGGTTTAAAACTGTGCAGAATAATTGTTCATCTATTCTCAAGATGATAGTATGAGAATGTCAATTTATATTGCAGAGGGAAATGTTTTGATTGTATTAGGCCCCTTTCACATTTCCAGCCAGCCACTTCCGTCAGCCTCTGAAGCAGGTAATTACGTTTCCGGTCTAAGCATAACAAATACCTCAGTCAGCGGTGCTGTGGAGTGCGGCAGACTTGCTTGCATTTGCATTTAAATAATATTTGCACAGATAAACATTAATGGCTCTCAGTGATATCGCAACAAACCAACATGCCGAGAGTTGCAGAGAGTACAGAGTTAACTGAGAAGAAATGTCCCCTTAACGTGGAATGTTAAAGCTGATGGGTTCAGCTGTAGCTCTTGTTAAAAAGCCTTCGTCCCTCACTCATGCCTCCGGCTCTTCAAGCACAAACACCTACCCGTTTAAATTTAACACAGAGCATCTAAAACCTTTTTATTTTTTTCATAAAAAGACACAGATCATAAACTGCCACTATAAACGAGCAAACATGCACTGTATGTCCAAATATTTTTGGACACCCCTTTTAATGAATGCATTCAGCTACCTGAAGTCGCACCCATTCCTGACACAGATGTGCAAATGCACACAAACACACAAACACAGCTCGTCTAGTCCCTGTAGAGAAGTATTGCCAATAGAATAGGACTCTCTAGAGCAGATCAACATGAACCTAAAGGCACCATGCCTCCTAAAGCCAGGCAAGGGCTAGAGGGGTATAATCACCCCCCCCCCACCCCCAGCATTAAGATGTGGAGCTGGTGGAGCTGGTGGAGCTGGTGATTAGCCAACACCCTGACATCACTAATGCTCGCCCCTGTCACTGAATGCTATCAAATTCTTACAGAAATGCTCTGCATTGCTTTGCAACACCCCAGCAACACCTGAGAGACCACCAGCTGAGCAACCATCCAAAATACACAAAAAAAGCCACTTAGCAACATTATAACACTAATCTCGCAACCCCTTAGCAAAACACCATAGCAACCACTTACTAACGCCACTGCAGCCACCTGGAATACCATTGTAATTTTCTGTCAACCACTTAGCAGCATCCTAACAACCACTAATCAACTACATAGCAACACCATGGCAACCAGCTGGGCTACCATGACATCTGCCTAGCAAACACCTACCACCACCCAAACAACTAAGCAGCTCCATAGCAGCCACCTAGCAACACCATACCAGCTACCTACCTACACTAAAGGAATCACCTAGTAACCACTTAGTGACAACATAACAACCACCTGTGATGCCATAGTGACTGCCAATCAACTACATAGCAGCATCCTAGCAAAAACAAAATAACTCTAAAGAAACCACCTAGCAATCCATAGCAACCACCTGGGAGACCATTACAACTGCCGAGCAACCACCTACCAGCACCCTAACAACTAAGCAACTCCACTGAAGCCACCTAGCCAACCAACAACCTAGCCACACTATAGCAATCTTCTAGTAATCATTTCACGACAGTATAACCACCTGGGATATTATAGTAACTGCCAATCAACCACCTAGCAGCATTCTAACAACCACTAAATAATTCCATAGAAACCACCTAACAAACCATAGCAACCACCTGGGATACCATAGAAACAACCTGGCAACACCACAGGAACCACAGGATGTGCAACCCTTCAGTGTTTCCTTCAGGACATGCTCTTTTTCAGACCTGTTCACCTTTCTCTGTCCCTGTCAAGGCGACTCTTCTGTCGGAGGAAATCGGTGCCTCAGACAGGAAGCTGCGATGAGGATGAGGATGTCTTGGCTGAACGCCACCGTGTGGACAGTGGGGCGGCCAGTTCAGATTTGCTGCAGGTCAGCCAGCTCACTAAAGTCTACCAGCATCTGAGCAGGAAAGTGCAGGCCGTGAAGAAGCTGTCTTTCGGCATACCAGCGGGGGAGGTCAGTCCTTAAATGAGGCAGAAATGATTGGAGTATTTGTTACAGTAATTCATGAATAAGTGCTAATTGTGAGTGATTTTGATTACAATAATTAGTTCCCCTAATGAGCACCCAGATGTGCTTTCTGTATAATAATAAAAATAAATTCTGGTCCGCTTGTTTGGTTTGGTGATACCATTGGGATTATTCCAGAGTATTTCTTGAGTACAGAATAAGATCACTCTGTATATTTAATCAAATGTTAAGCGCCGTGTTTGGGCTAAACAGTTTCAGAGAGAATCAACATTTCTTGTGTTTCTAGTGCTTTGGGTTGCTGGGTGTCAATGGAGCAGGAAAGACCACCACCTTCAAGATGCTGACTGGAGATGTCAGTCCAACGCATGGCTCGGCGCAAGTCCGCGACTGGGATGGGTAATTGACTGATCTCTCCAGTATCAACTCTGTCCAGCCAGTTTTAGACTATCTACCAATGGTTATCTAATACACTCGACCAGTTTAACCAGAGATGCCAGCATTAGGGTTGAGCCTTTGCTGGACAGTGCTGAACTTGCTCACTTCTGTTTCCAGGAGATTGGTCGACATGATTGACTGTAGGACAGAGGGCATCAACATTGGTTACTGCCCTCAAGTGGATGCTCTGGACGACCTGCTGACCGGAGAGGAGCACCTGTACTTCTACGCTCGCATCAGGGGCATCGCTAAGAGAGAGATTGATACGGTAACACGGCCCGTTTGTCTTTGGTCACCAGTTCATCGTCCAATTATGAAATCAGACTCAAAGACTCAACCTGGGTAGTTTGTGGCTACAGCTAAGTAAAGTCTGAAAGTATGGCGAGGACAGGGGTCTTACCAGGAGCATACTGGTGGTAAACTTGGGAATTTGACACCAGCTTCATGGGTTTTGGTGACTGGCTGCATTGTGTGGATCAGCAGGCCTTGATCTTATAAAAAAGCACAGTCATGCCGAGCAGGCGGGGCAGAGAACTAGAACTGCCAGAGTGCAACTGATTTCGATTCGTGCTGTAAAAGGAGCATTGGGGTAGGGTATTAAATTAGATGGTGATTATTACATTAACTCTCCGCTGGTTCTCAGGTTTATTTGCAGATATAAATACTCGAAGGAACTTTTTAAAACTCTATTTTGTTCTGGAGCTTGTGAGACTTTGTTGTGGTAGTCAGCAATTTGCAGGGCACTGGCTTCTTTTCACATATATCTAAATATAAAGCCGCGATGGCCTCACTAGGGTATTGCCCTTTGCTTTAGTCTCAGTGCAGTGGGAGCTTGCTATGGGCAGAGTATTGAATTTGACAGGCCAGGGCTGGCGCTTCTCCATATTGATTATAGAGGGAGCTAATTAATCTTCCATTCTCACAAGATCATTGGGAAGGGGCAGTTCTGGAAAACCCGCCTCGGGCCGGTCTAGTGAAATCTTCATTAGCCGTAAACAACCTGGAGAGACAGCATTTCTTAAGGACTTATCACGACAGTGCTGATCAGGCAAGTTTGACACTTTGGCAAGCCGGCTCATTTAAACAGATATTGTGTCCGAAGCAAAATGAACGAGTGAAGCAGGGCGATGCAGTGCACCTCTCAGAGCTTTGCCACTGAAACTTACTACCGGCCACTTTAATAGAAACACTAACATTGTACTTTGCTTACCTTGTACCATGGCAATAACACGAACAATCACCTGGCATCACTATATACCGAGCAATCACATAGCAACATCCTATCAACCACTTAGGAACTACATAGCAACTATTTAGCAACATCATAGCAAACACCTAGCAACTCCCTAACAACCACCTAGCAATACCATATCAAACACCTGGGATACCATAGCAAGTGCCAAGTAACCCCCAAGTTACACCATAACAATAGCTACATGATAGTAACCAACCATTTAGCTATCCCATTGCAAACATCATGGACACTGTGGTTACTACCAAGCAAACAACGTAGCAATCATTAAGCAACTACATAGCAACAACACAGCAACCACCTGGGATACCATGACAACATCATAGCAACCACCTTTAAAAGTTCTTGTCTAATTGTCCAACTGACTACTCTACAAGTGTATAGTTAACACACTAGAGCTCGCCTATTTGATTACCTCCCACTACCTCAATTACCATTGCAGTTCATTCATTCATTAGTAGCAGGTTATGTATGTCATGTATCATCACATATAACATTTCTGACTTATGTGAGAGTCTGTGTTTTTGTCACTATATAGTAAAAGGTGCATGAGGCTTTCTTTATTGTTTTTTTCATTAAGAGCACAGTTCATTTATTATTATTATTATTATTTTTATTATTTTTTTTTAATCATTATTGATTATTGCTTTGATCAATCAGAAAAAAAACACTTAAAGATGACTGATGTGTACTTTTGTTTATCATTCCTGTTCAGAATTGAAGTTTCTAACTAGATACATATTAAAGAAACTCAACAGTTGCATTGAAAATAATATGTGAAGAGCAGATTAACTGAGTGGTCGCTAAAAATACCACCTCACTCATGTTTGCTGCTTTTTACTTTCTTTGTGATAAATCTGATCCAGCAAAGCCCAAAATGTGTCCATTAAATGTTTTTTGTTAGTGTTAGGAACTCTTATTTTTATAGAACCTCTGATTGCTAAAAAGGGTAGAAAACAAACCACTAACAGTAATTAGTGCTAACATATCCAGCCGGTGAGCTACAAGAGCCTGCATGCTCACTCAGGGATAAAACAGTGTAAGAAACACAGTTTACAACCTTATACATCCTTCATACAGCCAAAAAAACATTGTAGAACACACAAATCACAGATTCTACACACTAATCTGTGTAACAATGTTTAGCAAGAATAGTTGAAAGGGTTCTTTGGATGGTGTACTATGCTCAACACTGAATACGGTGATAGTCTGTGGCTCTGTGGTCAGAAACTGCTAATCGCTGAAGAGATACAGGAACAGAAAGTGTGCATCTGATGGGCTACAAGCGCTCAGTGTATATCAGTAATATGGAGCTACACGTAGGGGTTTGCAATAAAGCTGTAATAAAATGTCTGGTGAGTGTATCCCGATGGGCCAGTTTGGGAGCCATTTGTCATTTAAATGTCCAGTGTCCAACATGTTCTCATCTGCACCGTCACCTTCCCTCTGCGGTGTTTAGATATTTAGAGACATTGCTTTCCATTCTGATGAAAAACTGTGATAGCCATTAATTATGACACGACCATTGGAGTGTCTCTCAAATGCAGACATTAGGAAGGTGACACTGCACTGAGATGTTTTTTTTTATCATTTTAATGTGGTTCGCTGCTTCACCGTTTCACAGCGATGGAGGTAATGACTCCTACTTGAACCTTTCTCATAGAACAGCACACAGCCTGCTAGGACTAATAGAAACAGTGAACAATTTCAGAGCCTTTTAGAAGGTGAGTCATCATCTGAAACAGGGACATGAGTTGAAGGAGTTCTTCAGTAGCTCATAGTGAAGTCAAAGTGAGGACTGTGTAGAGCTGTGTTAGCCTTGTTTTTGCCCTGATTGTGAATGTTATTTTGAATTGCTACAGAAACTGAAATCCAAAAGGGTTTGCAAGCCATATCAGACATCTGTTACTGTTGCTGCTGCCTTGGTACCTTTGTGGCTCAGCCCACAGGACAGGCACTCTCCGTCCCCAACTCCCGATGACCCTTGGAAAACACACTATCACTTTCAAACAGGACAGGTGGGGGGTTCATTTAGGACACCACAGCAACTACCTAGCAATACCCCAGCAACCACCTGGAATGCAATAGCAACTACTTGGCAACCCCAAGCAAGATCGAGATACTAAAGTAACCATCTATTAATACCCTAGCAATCACGTGCAATACCATAGAAACCATCAGAAATGTTCATGCTATTTATTTAGATGAAAAGGTTTATTAAATGAGAACTGACAGTCATGTCATGTCACTTTTTAAACCAACATTCTACAAATTTCATTTGTAACCATAAATCTAACATATATTTTTTAAAATATATATAAATTATAATAATTTATAGAATTTTATCAGGTTATATAATTAGTTATGTGTATTTTGCCCACCCAGGATAGCATAGCGACCACTAACAATACCTTATTAATCACCTGGAACACAATAGAAAGTACCTAGCAACCATGAGTGATACTACGGTAACCGTCTAGCAGGACCCTCCACCAGTAACTACACTGCAATCATGTTCAAAACCATAACACCCACATAGCAGTACCCTCATAACCATCAGAATGGTTCCTGCTGTCTACGGTCACTGTAGACCTGTGTTAGTCTTCTTATTTGTCCCAGACTGTGAAGATTGTCATGAACTACTAGAGGAACTGAAATCCTGAGCACGATAATGCCTTCATAAAGGCTTTTGGAAGAAGAGAATGGTTTGTAAGCCATATCTATTACAGTTACTGCTGCCTTGGTGCCTCTGTGGCTCAGCCCATTAGCTTAGCACTCCAGGACAGGACAATCACTCTAAGTCCTTTTGACCCTTGGGAAACATGCTATCACCTTCAAATAAGACAGGCAGGGCGGTTCCTTTATTCTAAGATAGCATAGCAACCATTTAGCAATACTCTAGCAACCACCTTTGAAACACAATTGAAACTACTTAGCAACTGTAAGCGTTTCTATAGTAACATAGTACTATAGTAAACCAGTAAAGCACTTTTTAAATAAATCTACTGAGGTATAAAACTATAAATATTTTAAATATCAAGATTATGAGAATTTTTATCGTCTGGAAATATTTTATCATCTGGTTTCAGTCATGCGTCTACCATGAGTGATACTATAGTAACCATCTAGCAGTTCTTTCACAGTTATATCCAATACCAATGAGGTCACTCAGCCTTATTTTTGCTCCTGATTGTGAATATTATTTTAAATTGCTACAAAAAACTGAAATCCTGAGCATAATTATGTCATGAATGGGCTTTTGGAGAAAGAGAAGAGTCTGCAAGCCACATCAGGCATCTCAGCTGCCTTGGTGCCTTTGTGGCTGGGTCCAAGCACTCCCGATGACCCTTGGGAATCAAAGAATGGCTTTCAAACAGGACAGGCAGGGCTTTCATTTATACCCATTGAAACTGAGAGGACTTCATGGTTTGTCCATCGCGTCTACATTGAGCTGTTTAAATTCCGAGTGAGGCTTGTGAGCTCTTTTGATGTAGGAATCCAATTAATTAAATGGATGCAGCATGCATGCCGTGCTTTTTGTGGCGGGTCAGATGTCAACAAGCATTTAATCAAAACACTGTTTGGAGCGACTCATTATGGGTGCTGAGACCACATGCTCAACATGCTAGACCAAGTTGTGAAGCTTTTTGTGGAGGGCAATTAGTGCTTCATTAAGCAGTAAAAAGAAAAAGTTGAGAGGCTGGGAACCAGGGAAAATATGGTGTTGCTGGGGCAGTGGTGGCTCAGTGGGTAGAGTGATGGGTTATTAATCACAGGGCTGTGGGTTTCAAACCTGGGATTACTACTAGCTCACAGCACATTTGGGCGCTTGAGCAAGGCGCTTAACCCTCTCTACCCCAAGGGCTCTGTAACGTGGCTGATCCTATGCTTTGACCCAGGCTTTCTGATCTTAGTTGTGCTGACCGAGTGTATACGCATATTGACAATAAAGGCACCTGTTGATGAGTTAATTGTGGAGCCTGAGGGTTAAGGTTACATTGATGGCCCTCAGTTTAACCAGCAAAACATCACCAATAATGCACTAATTAATACTGACTTCATTTTTGACAGTAGGGCAATATGTATTATATGATTTTTTATCAGCTGATATTGATTATGAGTTATGTGTACTTTGCTACCCAGGATAGCATAGGGACCACATAGAAATACCCCAAGCAACCACCTGTAACCCAATAGTAATTACCTATCAACCCCCAGCAAATGTAAGAGATGCTATTGTGACCATACAGCAGTACCCCAGCAATCACATCCACAACCATAACAACCACCTAGCAGTACCCTAGAGACCATCAGATGTTTATTCCTTCTGCTGTTTGAGTTTCAGTTGTTAATTGAGAACTGACAGTTAGCTTTATAAGGCATTTTTACCAAAACTATTGTAGTATAAAAATAATAAAAAAAAATATTAATCTAAAATCGCATTTTTACATTAGAAAATATAAGAATTTATAGAATTTTTATCAGCTAATTTCGATTCTGAGTTTTGTGTACTTTGCTACCCAGGATAGCATAGGGACCACATAGAAATACCCCAAGCAACCACCTGTAACACAATAGCAACTGTAAGAGATGCTATTATGACCATACAACATTAACCCAGCAATCACATCCACAACCATAACAACCACCTAGCAGTACCTGAGAGACCATCAGATGCTTATGCTGTTTGAGTTTCAGTTGTTAATTGAGAACTGACAGTTAGATTTATAAGGCATTTTTACCAAAACTATTGTAGTATAAAAATAAAATAAAAAAATATTAATCTAAAATCACATTTTTACATTAGAAAATATAAGAATGTATAGAATTTTATTATCTGATATGATCTATGAGCTATGAACTAACAGAATGCTTTTGTGTGTGTTTTTCTGTGAATGGCAGGTTGTGAACTACCTGCTGAAGAAACTGGAGCTGAACTACCACAGGCAAATCACCAGTGAGCGCTACAGCTGTGGAACACGCCGGAAACTGTCTACTGCCCTGGCTCTTATTGGACAGCCTCAGATCCTGCTACTGGTGAGGCTAACCACCTCGTCCACTCTTATCTGGACTATTTTCTAGTTTATATTAGAATTTGCTCCGCTCAGCACTTCTCCTGCGTCTTTCCATCAGCTCATTTTTGCCCACCTGTCGGCAATCCCATCTACTGCTACTTTAAAAATGGATTGCTTTCTGGGACGTTCAGTGGGCAGGGAAATTTACTGCAGCTTTTAGCTACTTCACACCACTGTGTGTTCTATCCACACCCTATCTACTGTGACACTGATGCTCTGTGCCATTCAGAAGCACTGATCAACTCACTGTCCACTGGGATTTGCTGGGAAATGCTTATCTGTTTCCTCTGGTTTTCCCTAACCATTAGGACGAGCCTAGCTCAGGAATGGACCCCCGTTCCAAACGGCACCTCTGGAAGATCATCTCGGAGGAAGTGATGGGGAAATGTGCAGTGGTTCTGACATCACACAGGTAGGAATATGTATATGGAAGTTCTTTGGGGCTGGGAAATTCTGGAAGTCTTATAATCTTATGACTCTTTAACTACTGGAAACATTATGGCCTCTTACTATGACCCATCACAGAGCATAATTAATAACATTTCTGCTTATATAGGGTGCCACAGAACAGTATGTGCCATACTGCCCCCTGCAGTTACTGTAGTGTCTTGCATCCTTTTAAAAAAATAATTAATTATTTATAATTTGAGTAACTGATTTCTTCATCTGCCCTCTCATTAGTGTAGACGTTGTGTTAACAGCCCATTGTGTGCTTGTATACAGCTATGTGTATGTTTTCAACAGTAGCAACCGTACATAGCTGGATCTTTCTAATAGGAATGGATGCTGAAATGCTTAAAAATGACTGTGCAGATATTTGTACTCCCCTTTTATGTCACCATGATACAAGCAGCCACTTGGGATAGCATAGCGACCACCTAAAAATACCCTAGCAACTACCTAACTATCTTGGCCACCTAGCAATACCCTAGCAGTTAGGTCCAATACCATAACAACCACGTAGCAGTACCCTAAAAAAAACCACCAGAAATGTTACTGGTGAAGTCTAGTTTGTGGTTTAACCTTTTACAAATAACTGTTCTGTTTGCTTGTAATGCTACATTCTTTGTAGTTGACGTTATAACAGTTAAGAGAGTAACAATACCCCAGCAACTACCTAACAACCTATAGCAACTATAAGAGGTACCGTAGCCACCACCTAGCAATACCACAACAACTACCAGCAACACAATAGCAACTATCAAACAACTACAAAGCAACCATGAGAGGTACTGTACCCACCACCTAGCAAAACCCTAGCAGTTAGGTCCAATACCATAACAACCACATATATAACAGTTAAGAGAGTACCCCCCCCCCCAAAAAAAAAAAATAAATAAATAAATAAATAAAATAATAAATAAAATAAGTCATTTGGTTAATATTTCGTGTAAAAATTGTGCCCAAAATATACATCAAGAATTATTCATAGTGAAATATTTATACAATTTGTATCATGTTTTAAAAATAATTATGTAATGAAGGTTCATCTATAATGAAAAGTTTATTTTGGAGATACATTTCTAGAATGTCTCGGATGGTCCCGGGTTGTCTCCCAAAAGTCTTTCTGTCTTCTTTTAACACCATTTTACCTTAAACATAACTGACGATACATTATGAGACATTGTTTTAGTCCCGTTTAACTCATTAAAATCTGTCTCCAGAGTAGTGAGTGAGCTGCATGTCCACTCTAGTCTTAGTAAAATGGATCAGCATGTGGAATTGGAGCTTTCTGTGAGCTACAGAAACATGATTTGAGTTATTTAATCAGAAAAACATTAAAAAGCAGCTGAAGGCTTAAGTATAATCCTATGTGTTTGTTTGCTGGTTTAACGAGGTGGATGTAGAAATCACATTATTAAAGGAGAAGAGTAACGAATAACAAGCTGCTAGTTTGGCCTCTGCATGAAAGAGTAAAGAGAGAAGGGAGATATTTCCCCGCTCAGTTTGTTGTATTTGCTTGTTTCAGCATGGAAGAGTGCGAAGCTTTGTGTTCTCGCCTGGCTATAATGGTGCAAGGCGAGTTCAGGTGTCTGGGCTCCCTGCAGCACATCAAGAACAGGTCAGTGGCCTCACCATCTCCGCCGCCACAAACCTATTAGTCACCACTTTCCCTCTGCCTTTCCGCCCTATTCTTCTCCTTACGTTTGTTCTGTGCACCACAATGAGCTCCGCATCAGTCTAACAGCCCTTGCACACACTAGTTTGTCTAGTGACGAGAGATGGAGCTAACCTGTGTTGCCCCAACAGGTTTGGCAGTGGCTTCACTGTGAAGATGTACCTCACTACAGCCTCCAGTGACATTGATGCAATCACCACGTTCATGGAGCAGCAGTTTCCCAGCACTTACCTGAAGGTAAAGTCACTTAACATGGACAGGGCTGATGAGTTCATTCTGAGAACTTTAGTTAGAAATCAGCGAGCACTCTGTTCGAGCTCAGGGGGGCCATTAAAGCTGCCCTGCAGAGTGGTCTTCTGCCAGCATTTGCAAGCTGGAAGCCAACAAGCCTGTGTTGCATTGTCTGTAAACTCTTGTTAGGAATCTTTAATGGGTAGTTTACAGCAGTCGCTCAGTCCCAGTCCTGGGGGCTCCCGGCTCTTCAATTTCTTTCTTTGCCCTGCTTTACCACAGCTAATTTGGCTCTTGAAAGACTCTGGGCAGACATTCTGTCTGTTGTCTTATGGATTAAACTGGTGCATGAGCCTAAATGCATGGTTTATGAACCATGTGTGTTTCTCTCCCTCAGCCAGACATTAGATGTAGGCTTGGGCAAAATAAAGGAGGATTGATGGGAGGACCCACCGCTTATAATGTGTGATATGGCTTTTTATTCCAAAAATAGGCATAAGTCATTTTGCAAGCCTTTCTTTAGCCTCTCTTACAATTAAATAAAATTCTGGCAGTGGTGGCTCAGGGGTTAGCGGTTAGAGCACCGGGCTGTTAATGACAGGGTTGTGGGTTCGTTACCGGGGTACGGCAAGCTGCCACTGTTGGACCCTCTCTGCTCCCTGCGTGCCAAAGCAATGGTTGCCCACCACTCCGGGCAGGTGTGCTCACTGTCACTGTGTGTGTGTTTGATCACTAGTGTATGTGTGTGTGTGTTCACTGCATGCATGGGTTAAATTCCATCTATGTCCAACACTAATGGTGAATATGGTTGTCTTGTCTCGTCTAAACAGTGTGGTTTTGTTGCTGTGCCCTTAAGACGGATATCGCCCCCATAATGCGTCCCCATAATCTCCAAAATAGCAACTTTTTTTTGCATTTCTTTTTCTATTTGTTTATCAAATGTTTGCAAAAAGCAGCAAAAACAGCCTATTTTGAGTGCACTGTTTTTGTAAGATCACAAAAAACAATTTTATTTTTTTGTTGTTTAGCCCCGCCCACTCATGCTGACTTTTTAATAAATAGAATATTGATTTCAGAGGCATCGTGAGCAAATATTTCACACCCTTCGAACCTTCGAACAGACTTGCTCATGTGGGTTCTGGCTTTCAGTAACATGCTGTATTCTGTAAACATTGACACACGTACAAAGCATCGCTACAAACCACAGAAGCAGCCAAAGCAGCCAGTTTGTCACACAGGTGATACCTACAGCATTTTGTACTTTAAAATAGCAGCTTGAAAATCATGCTGTTGCTCCACTGACTTGTAAAAGGGAGGACAGGGCCATGGTCACTGCAGTTCAAGGCTCGGGACACTGCTAACTGCACCGTGTTACTTTGGTGAAGCAGGCAGGACAGCGCTTGCGAGAACTGCATAGCTCTGCGTAACTCATATTAGTGACTCATATTAGTGTAAAATCCTGTAGTGTTACTCTACTGCCTCGGCCCAAGGCACTTGTGAGTGCTTATACTTACATGCATAGATGCACTAGTCTGGTGAGGGAGGTTCTTAATGCCACTGTGTGACTCTCTTGGTGTATTTTACAAACGACAGCGATGGATACTGAGCGGATTATGTTGGAGTTGGAGCAAAAATAGCTGTTAATTATATTTACTAAAACTGCAACAAGAAAAAGAGAGAAGACGTCAGAGTACAAGAGAGTCCGCAGACATTAAACTGAGGCAGAATGAACGCATTTAAAAGTGACAGCGAAGGCGGAAATACGATGCCTCCAAGTGGACCAATCACAGTTGTTGCGGCCTCTGTCGATTTTTTTTAATATACATTTTATCATACATTTAATTTTATTTACGTAATCTCCCCCAACATTGCACACCAGTGTGGGCAGACTAGCACACGCCCACTCCAAAGCATGCGTAGTCATGCCGGGAGAGAAGCGCTGCATACTCAGCTCCAATGCACCAGCTTGCAGACGCCAGTGACGGCCAGCACAGCAAGAAAGCGGTGTCAGAATATTGGATTATCAACACCCCACATCATCCTCAACTGCCAAAGTCATCCAAAAGTACTGGATGAGGCTCCACCATCATTCCAGAGAACACTGGTCCTGGGGGGCTCTGTACCCCTCTAGTACAGGCTATGCTGTAGATTTAACGCAGAGGCATAAATAGGCCCTAAAGCGTGTTAAAGCTTAAGTTCAAATTCCACTTCCAGCCTGGAGGGGGAGCCCAGGAGCAAGACATACCAATTCTCCATAATGCTGCTTTAAGCTGAAGACTGGGATGAGCTGGGAAACACTGGTTTAGACTCCTGGTTATACAATTATAATCCCTAACTCTGCTGTATGATGATGTTATGCTGTGATGCACCAATATAACCATGCTCTTTACTGTCCACCTGCGCAGGATCATCACTCGGCTATGGTGGAATACCATGTTCCCGTGGCTCCCGGCGGCGTGGCTGACATCTTTGACCAGCTGGAGTCGAACAAATCTGCGCTGCAGATCAAACACTTCTCCGTCAGCCAGACCACGCTGGATGAGGTGAGGGACTGGGAGGGAATGAGGGAATGAGGGATGTAGTAAGAGCAAATGAGAAAAAGAAGGATGATGGGGTGATGTTGAAAGACTGACTGATGGATAGCCGGATGGGAGAATTGAGTGAGTGAGTCGCCTGGATCTCCTCACTGATTCAAATATTCGTGTCCACTCAGAAGAAAAGGCAGAAAGTCAGTCAGGAGAAATGAAGTGAAAGAGGAAGCGCGGCGCAGAAACTGACAGTTTCTTTCTTTTTGTCTCGGCTCTACAGGTCTTCATTAACTTTGCTATGGGAAAGGCTGGCACGGAATCGCAGGATGTCAGCGAAGCCTCGGACTCGGACAGTCTGGACACATTCAGCACTGTTGACTCAAAGGAGTACACTGGCCAGGTTGCATAGAATGGCAATGAAGCACTAGGGAAAATGCAATGTAAAAAATTAACCAAATTAATATAATGTATGGTATCTCCTGATGGCTGGATTGCGGTACTGTAATTTTCATAATGGACGAAAAATCACTTTGTTTAACCTTCATATTATATATATATATATATATATATTTTTTTTTTTTTTTTCCCTTTCATAAAATGATGGAGTATATATTGCACTTTGTGAGAAATTAACCTACTTCTTGGGTTCTTTCTGTGTGTCTGAAGCACCAGTATACGCTTAGCAGGCCAAAAAATAATTCTCAGATATTAATAAAACAAAAAAAAATGGAATAATGAAGGGGTAACTGTTCTCAGGTTCTCAAGCCAAATGTATGTTTTGCCACATGAAGTAAAAAAAAAACCTCTGTTTCCTCTACAGTTATACATATTTTATATAATATACATATATTATTCATAGCTATCATGCAAAAACCTTGGATCCCCAGTTTTAATTTTTGTCATTTTTCAGTTTTTGTAGAATCTGGCAGATGTTCTTTACATTGGTTCATAATTTTATGATTAAAGGACCAATAGAAATGCAAAATCCAAAATGACTTGCAATAAAAATCTTTTTACATTGACTTCCGTTGAAAGTTTATGAGGTTTTTTCCTTCTTGTAAAGGTGACATCTTGGAGATACAAGTTTTTTGCTTGACAGCGATGACATGAAAGTGTAACTTGTCCTCATTGCAATGTTACAATGAGTCCAATCCCTCTCTGTGGGGCTATAAATGATACAATACGCTGTCTCAACCCAAGGCTGTGAATCTGCAGTTTCACCCTCTCCAACAGAACCCTGTTGTTGGTCCTATTGTTTACTATAACCCATCATCGGAACCCATGCCCATAATTCGGTTACTTAATACCGCATTAACTATGCATGCATGCAGGGTGAGGATCTCATCCTTTTAAACTGCTGGCAGCCCCACTGCCGCGCTACTTCTGAGGTTGGTATAAATCACAAAGACCGTTTTGGCTCCGAGATATAAATGATTCTTCAATGTCTGCACATCTTCATTCTCATTAATATTTCCTCTCAAGGCACATCTCTCATGTACTGAATATTTCATCAGCTCTTCCCTCGGACCGCTTCAAGGCACAGTTTCTCTTTTTAAAAATGTACCAAACGTATTTATACATTAAAGCTATTTTTCAAAATGCAAGCTGTTCGCCGCTTATCTTATTGTGTGTGGAACAAGTGGCTCCTCACATCAGAATCGAATCAGAGCTGGCCCCTGTGAGAAATGAAATTAGTCATTATAATGCCATTGTCAGCCACTGAGGGTCGGGGATACACTGAAGGCTGCTGTGCTGAAAGAAAGAAATGCAAATTACGTAAGCTATTATTTGACACCATGAACACACTTATTAATATTCATGTTTTCTATATGATGCTCATGAAACAACCGGCACTGTGATAGATATAGACAAATATATAGACAAATACAGTTACAATAACCAGCGCACTTATACATATACATAGTAGCTCTAGATATCATCAAGTAAATCAGAATCAGTAAATTACAGTTGTTACAGTTGTAATCGTTCAAGTAAGAATAAACACTTTATGGAGAAAAAAAGCAAACTAGGATTGGGGATCTCTGAATATATATATATATATATATATATATATATATATATATATATATATATATATATGTAAATAAAATATATATTAAAAAAATAAATATATAAATATATATATATATATATATATATACACATTATATATAAATTTGCATCTCTACATGTCATCTGACTATGAATGGTATGAAGTCCCAAAAGCAGTGTGAAAGACTAGTGGAGATCCTGCCAAGACATGAGAGCTGTGATTGGCAGTCGAGGTTATTATTTCACCATAGTGATTCTGAATGCTCTCAAAGTTCAGATATTAGTACTGTGTTTAAATCCGAATAATAACTTCTTTGCATTATAATTATTATAATCATTTCTTTGCATTATTTGAGCCGTTGTTTTTGAGCAGTTGTGATTTCTGCAAATAAATGCTTGAAATATTTTTATTTGTAATTTAGGGGAAATGTTGTCCATGGTTTATTAAATACAGCGCAAATTTATACAGAATGTTCCATGGTTATTATCACAGTTAGTGCCACTTTGCCACTTTATTATATTCATATAATTTATATACATGTACATATATACATATTATATATATATATATATATATAAATATATATACACAACTCCGGAAAAAGACCACCCTACACTATCAGAGAAATGAACTCTAAACACATGTTGTGAGCATGAGCTGTGTGCCACTTATTATATACATTTATTTATATACATGTACAGTGCCACTTTATGGCACTTTATTATAGTGCCACTTTATTATATACATTTATTTATATACATGTACAGTGACACTTTATGGCACTTTATTATAGTGCCACTTTATTATATACATTTATTTATATACATGTACAGTGACACTTTATGGCACTTTATTATAGTGCCTCTTATTATATACATTTATTTTTACACACATGTATACATGTATATGTATATAAATAAATGTATATAATAAAGTGGCACTAACTGTGATAATAAACCTGGAACATTCTGTATAAAGCAGTTCCAATAATTGCACATATGAACAGTATAATTTGAGGATTGTAAATATTATTACACAAATAAACAAATACAGAAAATTAACGATTTCATATTAAGGCTGTGGAAAAGTACTGGGACACCTGCTATATCAAGGGCATTAAATAAGAGGTTTGCTAGTGCGGACCATGGAGTTGAACTGAGAAGTGAGAGTATATTGGGCCTTTAAGGCCGGGAGGAGGCGTTTCGGTCATAACTCCCCTTTATCCTGCTTAGTATTATGAGCAAGTGTGAGAATTTGATTGCATTCAGTAATAAGAGCCTTAGTGAGATCAGCGTGGTCATGGATGATCCCCATCCCACCTCATCCCCAACTGCCAAAGACATCCCAGAATTATTATTGGATGGAGCTCCACCACCCATCATTCCAGAGAACATAGTTCTTCCACTGCTCCACAGCTTAATGCTGGGGGGCTTTATACCCCTCTAGCCCACGCCTGGCATTGGGCAGCATGGTGCTAATAGGGTCATGTTTAGTCCTATTCTATTGGCAAAACTCTACAGGCTGCAAAGCAAACCAGGCCTCAAATGTCTTTTTACTTCAGAGAAATAATGACTGCAGTAAAAGTCTTTCCGAAAAGTCTATGAGTATGTTTTTATCTCGCATCTTGATCCTTTATTAATTGTATCATAAATAGTCATAAAGGGTGAGTGAATTTAGGTCTTCCTCAAATAAATAAAACCTTCAATAAATAAAAACATGGATAAATATTTGACTTAACACCAGCTGTGATGGCATGTGATCAAAATCACATAACGTCTCACAGGCCCAGTCTGAAAATATGGAGGAGAAATCTTCAAACAGTAGTGCTTACTCTATATGTACACCAATCAGCCATAACATTAGTACCACCTGCCTAGTATTGAGTAGCTCCCCATTCTGCTGCCACAAATGATCTGACCACAACACCTCTGCACTAAGACGTCAGCAGCAGATCCTTTAAGCCCTGTAAGCTGTGAGGTGGGGGTCCCATGAATCACATCAGGGAGCCTTAGGTGCTCATGACCCTGTTGTGGGTTCCCTGGCTGTCTTTTCCTGGAGCACTGCATACCAGAAAAACCCCCACCTTCCTGATGTTTTGGAGATGTTTCTGAGATGTTCTGACCCAGTCGTCTAGCCATCCCAGTTCGGTCCTGGTCAAAGTGTCCAAGTGTCCTGGGCTTGGCCTAAGTTGGCCTAACTTAAACTCCACTCAGGGAATAGAGGGCCCTCAATGTAACAATACAATGTGCAATATTTTTCCATTTTCTGACCCCGTCCCATGTGCAACTTGTAATTATCTGTAAATAATATATAATATAAATATATATATATATATATATATATATATATATATATATATATATATACATATATATATAAAATATATAATATATATAAATAATAATATATATAAAATATAAATATATATAATATTGTTTTTCCTCAGAGTGTTTGACTTGATATTGAGCTTTTGACATTTATTATTTATATTTGACATTTATTATTTATATTTATATTATATTATTATATTATATTGGTCATTTATCTGCTTTTTGCATCTGAATGTCTTGCTATGCCTTTGCTGCTGTGCATTTCCCCACTGTGGGACTAATAAAGGATTATCTTATTTTACATTTAAGGCATTTAGCAGACGCTTTTCTCCAGAGCGACTTACAAGAGTGCTTTGCTATTTACCCAAGAAAAACCTCAGCTAGTTTGAATAGACTAAAATTCAAAGATCCTCTAAGTTTAGACATTTCTCAAATCTTATCTTATCTTTTCCTGCTTTTAACAACACACCACCTTTAAGACCTGAATGTTCATATGCTGCCTAATATATATATATATATATATATATATATATATATATATATATATATATATACAGTACAGGCCAAAAGTTTGGACACACCTTCTCATTCAATGCGTTTTCTGTATTTTCATGACTATTTACATTGTAGATTCTCACTGAAGGCATCAAAACTATGAATGAACACATGTGGAGTTATGTGCCATCCTTTGAGAGAATGCCAAGAGTGTGCAAAGCAGTAATCAGAGCAACTAGAATATAAAACATGTTTTCAGTCATTTCACCTTTTTTACAGTACATAAGCACATAACTCCACATGTGTTCATTCATAGTCTTGATGCCTTCATTGAGAATTTACAATGTAAATAGTCATGAAAATACAGAAAACGCATTGAATGAGAAGGTGTGTCCAAACTTTTGGCCTGTACTGTGTGTGTATATATATATATATACCCACCCCTGACAGATGGAGCACTGGTACTAATGTTATGGCTGATCTGAGTAGTTTCAGTATCGGGTGGGCGGGGCTTTTTATGGATCTGGCAACCCTGCCTTTCGGGAACCAACAGAAAGAGCAGCTGTAGGCCCCGCCCCCTTTTTCGCTGCTACTGGCGGGAAGCGAAAAACCAGCAGCACCGTCAACACGCAGGATAACAGCCATTGATAATAATCGCCATGGGTCCCGAACCAGCTGTGGAGTCGGAGGAGGACACCTGGGGGAAAACCCGAGAAGCTGTAGCGCATTTCCGGAAGCTGCTGCTCTGCTCTAAATGGTAAGTTTAGTCCGCTGTTAGCGAAAACTAGCCTGCTGCTCACGCCTCCTGCTGTTGCCCGCGGTTGCATCATGGGTAATGTAGTTTTTCGGGACGGCTGTTCTGCATCGAGTGGGTTGAAAGGTCTCGGTTTTAAAACTACAAAAAAAGTTGTAGGATTTATTCCGGAAGTCTGTGTTATTAGGCGGACAGTACTTACTCTGTGTCAAGGTGGGAAAATATTAAACAAATAAATCTCGACGTGTCGTTTAATAACATTAGCTTTGTCACCGTCAGTTCGTTAGCTAACCTTCAGGCTCTTCAGGCAGTCTGGTTGGGGTTGTTTTAGCAGATTAATGGCCTGTCCAAAACCTGCAGAAGACACCAGGCTGAATATTGACCAGTGTTTAAAACCTGCATTCATTTACACACTGCAGCTGGAGTGTCCTGCACCTCAGAGACCCCCAATCTTAGTCTTCTGTGCCCTAGGGACCCCTGATCCTAGATGTACTGTACCTCAGAGACCCCCAATCTTAGTCTTCTGTGCCCTAGGGACCCCTGATCCTAGATGTACTGTACCTCAGAGACTCCCAATCTTAGTCTTCTGTGCCCTAGGGACCCCTGATCCTAGATGTACTGTACCTTAGAGACCCCCAATCCTAGTCCTGTGTACTGTACCTCAGAGACCCCCAATCCTAGTCTTGTGTACTGTACCTCAGAGACCCCCAGGCCTAGTCTTGTGTACTGTACCTCAGAGACCCCCAGGCCTAGTCCTGTGTACTGTTTTTTTAGAGAACCCCAATTTTGGTCTTCTGTGCCCTAGGGACACCCAATTCTAGTCCTGTGTACTGTACCTCAGAGCCCCCTGGTCCTAGTTTTGTGTACTGTACCTCAGAGCCCCCTGGTCCTAGTTTTGTGTACTGTACCTCAGAAACCCCCGAAACTTGTCCTGTGTACTGTACCTCAGAGACCCCCGGTCCTAGTCCTATGTACTGTACCACAGAGACCTCCAGGCCTAGTCCTGTGTACTGTTTTTTAGAGAACCCCAATTTTGGTCTTCTGTGCCCTAGGGACACCCAATTCTAGTCCTGTGTACTGTACCTCAGAGACCCCCAGGCCTAGTTTTGTGTACTGTACCTCTGAGCCCCCTTGGTCCTAGTTTTGTGTACTGTACTTCAGAAACCCCGAAACTAGTGCTCTGTACTGTACCTCATAGATCTTCAATCCTAGTTTTGTGTTCTGTACCTCAGAAACCCCCGAAACTAGTGCTCTGTAGTGTACCTCAGAGACCCCCGGTCCTAATCTTGTGTACTGTACCTCAGAGCCCCCTGGTCCTAGTCCCATGTCCTGTACCTTAGAGATGCCCGATCCTAGTTTTGTGTACTGTATCTCAGAAACCCTCCGTCCTCGTCCCGTGTGCTGTATCTCAGAAACCCTCCGTCCTCGTTCCGTGTGCTGTATCTCAGAGACCCCCGGTCCTAGTCCCGTGTACTATACCCCAGAGACCTCCAGGCCTAGACCTGTGTACTGTTTTTTAGAGAACCCCAATTTTGGTCTTCTGTGCCCTAGGGACACCCAATTCTAGTCCTGTGTACTGTACCTCAGAGACCCCCAGGCCTAGTCTTGTGTACTGTTTTTAAGAGAACCCCAATTTTGGTCTTCTGTGCCCTAGGGACACCCAATTCTAGTCTGGAGAAGGAGAAGATACAATAACGATATTAATGCCAGTGTGTTTCGGGTTCAGCATAAGACGACATAAGTATGTTCACTTCAGTTTTTGATATTTTATATATTTTAAACGTTTAAAGAAGTACTACTTCGTTACAGCAACACAAATGCATCGAAATTATGCTGCCAGATGTCTTGTTTTAATCATGAATGGTGGTTTCAGATAAGAAAAGATAAAATAGCCCTTTATTAGTCCCACAGTGGGGAAATTCTCAAAATCAAATCAAATTTCCACAATCATATATTGGGGACAGAAGAGAAGGAGGCGCATCTCGCCCACACAGTTTTAAAAATGAAATGTTGTTGGTTCAGACATCCTTCTATTAGTGTGAAATGGCCGCACATCTCTATAGGGGAACATGTAGTGGATGTAGTGATGAAGGTGTGCAGCCTGAATTTCATCGTTGTTTTCGTACGTTATGTTTTCTGGTTCTGTGTTTCTCATTTTGTCCAGAAAGGCATGTGTACATGTCATTTTAGGGGTTTCTCTCAGAGTGCAAATTGTATTTCCTGACTGTAGGGGGAGCCCAGGAGCAGGAAATGCCAATTTTCCATAATGCTGCTTTAACTATCATGAGTTTTACCACCCAATTAGGAAGATCTCAAGTTGTGTTGTTAACTTCGGAAAACACATGTAATGATGATGTAATGGTGATAATCAATAACTTGATTTAGGGAAAACTAAAGAAAATGAACTCTGTCATGGAGAACAGCAGTCAATAGAATATATTTACATTTACGGTATTTGACTGATGGTCTTATCCTGAGTTGCTTACGGTTGAGTCATGATACACAGGTATAAGAATGTAGGGTTAGGAGTCCTGCCCAAGGACTTTAATCAGTGTGGTGTGCTTGTCCGGCTGGTGAAGCTGGTGTTGCTAATCACCACAAAACACCAATATAAGAACCCAGTGAGTCCAAATGACTCATTTTCTGCAAACAGGTGTACAAGCGTTCAGGCTGCTCAGTCAGGGAGTAGTTTAGCCGTGAGTTTGGAGATGGATGAAGAAATGAAAGCTTAGCTGCTCTCAGACTGGAGATAAGGGCTGTGGAGAAAGAACAGCGCTGTGTCCATTGGCGCAATCTCAAAAGACAACCTTCGCCTCTGTGGAAGTGAATGTACATAAACACACTCTGTGATAAGGTGCCTCTCCGCTCGCCATTCAGTATCTTTGGTTTTCACAATTATCTTTAACTTACTCTTGCAGTTCAAACATCCTGACGGAGCCGGTGTGTCTGGGCATCTGCGAACATTTGCTTTGCAGGTAAGCATTCAAAAGTGACAGCTTCAATATTTGTCTGTTCAGGGTATTGTGGGGGTAGAAAAGTCCAGGTCCGGGTTTGCACAATATGGAGAAATTCCCTTTCACTATTATACATACACTAATCAGCCATAACATTAGTAGCACTGATTATTTTCATCTGCAGTGGCTTCTGTTAAGGGGTGGATATATTAGCCAGCAAGTTAACGGTCGGGTCTTGAAGGTGATGAAGTGTTAAAAGCAGGAGTGTATGAATCTGAGTCAGATTGTAATGTTTAGATGATTGGGTCAGATCATCTCTAAAACATCAGGCAGGTCTTGCAGTGGTCAGTACCTACCAAAAGTGGTGCTGATGGTGGTGCTCTGACATCGGCTGGGAGATTTTTTTCCTATTCTTCTATGCAGAATTCTTTCAGCTTTCTTACACCCACAGCCCGTTTCACATCGACACACAGTATCTCAATAAAATTAGGATCTGGGCTTTAATTACCTTCTGACTGTTTCAGAAATCTCCTTTTTTTTTTCTTTTGAGCCATTCCTGGATGGGTTTTTGGGAATGTTATGGGTCATTGTCATGGCGCATGGTTTTGCGCTGGAGTTACAAGGCTGGCAACTGGTGAACTTGAACTCGAGCTGAAATGTGAACCCAGTTAGTGAAGCTGGACAGGATCTCAGAGACTGCTGGGTTCCTAACCTGACATTTACATTTATGGCATTTGGCCGATGCTCTTATCCAGAGTTCATACGTGTGATGTGTCATGTTACACAGGTAAGAGAATGTAGAGTTGGGAGTCTTGCCCAAGGACTCTCTTTTTAGCCTAGTGTGGTGTGGTTGTCCGACTGGCGACCCAATGCCCTGGTCTGCCACAGGGAAGGGGGTGCTCGTACCCACTAGGCTACACTGATCACTGCAAATGGTGCATAACCAAGTATTAGAAAAACTGTGTTCATTCATTTATTTGTCTGTTGAAGTGATTGGCTGTGTTGTATGACCCCTAACAAGTCATACAACACACTTAACTAAACAACTACAACAGATTTATTTGTAAAAAGGAGAGAATCCTGGTAAGTAGAAGTTTCCAGTGAGCTTTCACTCTAATGTGAATGGTTCTTGTTGCAGGTCGTGTGCAGGTCCCCAAGCAGGAGATGGCTGCAGTGTGTGCCACAGCCCTGCTTGGGTAAAAGACATCCAGATCAATAGACAACTCAGCAACATCACTGAGCTGTTCCTCAACCTGGAGTCATTGCTTTGTCGTCAGTCAGATGTCCAAGGTAATGCCAAACCAGTCACATTGTGGCATAGAGCAGCTAATTAAGTCATAGAGGGTTAACCTGGTTTACACACACACACACACACACACACACACACACGCACACATGCACAATATGTCCAATGTTTGTGGACACCCTTCCTAATGAATGCTTTTAGCAACTTGCTTTTAGCAACCCATTGCTGATAAAGATGTGCAAATGCATAGTAGTGCCAATAGAGTACACAACAGGAACCTGTCTGCTACATGAGTTGGGTTGGGTTGAGGTGGGGTGGTAATCATCTAACATCCTGGCCTCACTAATACTTTTGTTGCTAATGCAATACAGAAATACACTTGCTTCATCACACACACACACACACACACACACATATATATATATATATATATATATATATATATATATATATATATATATATATATATATAGCCTATTCCCTTATGCCTAAGCCTAATAAAAGATCTGGGGTTGATTTTTGTATTTAGTAGCTGTTCATGAGAGAGCTCTCGGTATGAGGTCCAGAGAGCTATCAGCGTAAGTGAAGAAGGCCATTATTAATAAATGTAAATACTGAGGGTTCACCTTAGGCTGCAAACCACTCAATAAGAGAAGGGCCACATTGGACTGCTAGAAAATGTAAGAAGAAAAGGAAGGGTTAAAAGGTCTAAAGCAATACCACGTCTTCTGTCAAACATGATGGAGGCACTGTTATTGCATGGATATGTGTGGCTGCCAATGCAGCTTCGTCACTGGTGCCTACAGAGGAAGTGGCTGCTGATAGAAGTAGCAGGACATATTCAGGAGTGTATCGAGCTAGAACTTCTGTTCCTGTTCAGTGAAATGCTGCACATCTGCACTTCATAGCTCCGATGGATCTGGAGCTATGACCCAAAACACTACAAACGGTTGATAAAATATTTCTGCTTGAAATAAAGCTTAAAGTCCACTGAGAGGCAAAATCACAAATTATCACTGTCCAAGCAGTGTGTGTGTGTGTGTGTGTGTGTGTGTGTGTGTGTGTGTGTGTGTGTGTGTTTCCGACTGAACTTTGAGCCTGATAATGACAGTAATTATGTGATGCAATTAGCCATGGTGGTTTTTTAGCTTGTAGGTCTGGCCAAAGACAAAGCTGGGTGTGATGTCGTAGGCTACGGAGCAGTGCTCTGTGTGAGCGGCAGATCTGTGCCCGTGGGGTCAGCGCATTAAACGCGGCGTGGAGATTACGTTTGGCCGGTCTCACAGTTCGACTCAGGCAGGCACTGCTGTAGAATCAGAGATTGCTCTCCGAACTAGTGGCTGAGGAGCATATCTGGCTGAGGTGTTTCTGAATACCTTATTCACAGGGAGCTCCAGCAAAAAAAATAACAGGTGAATACTAATTGCAACACCTTTCTGGTAGGTGTTGTACATTTTCTGAAAGAAGAGCAGGGGTGACAGTATTATAACTGTGAGACCAGCCATGTATGTTTCATTATGTCGCATAAACAGTATTTTCGAATAAGTCATTATCAGTGACCAGGGAGGTTATTAAAGCCTGGTCCTTATGAAGCTGCTTAAGGCCGTGAATAGAGTGTGAAAGTAATTCGAGAGTGCAGTACCTGCAGAAACTGCTGGTGTGATTGCTGCTCAGCAGTGTTACTGCGAGATAGGAGTTTAGTTGCATCTAAGGTGGTTCTAAGAGGGTTTGCTAAGATGTTGCTGTGGTATAGCTGTCCGTGCTAAGCCATTACTAGGTGGTTGTTAAGGTGTTGCTGTGGTAAAATGTGGGGTTCCAGAACTTTTGCCCAAAAGATGGTTGGTCCAAGAGCTGGCTACAATTATTTTATGACAACTGTAGTCCGTGGAAAAGCATAAAGCATAAAACTGTTATTGTTTTTACAATTGTGCTTAATTTGGTGACTGTAGCTTGAAAAATGTGACATGGAGAGTAGTTGGATAGAAAGTTTGCAGACAAATCTCAATGCATTCCTATGGGGGTGTTTTGGCCACAGTAATGTTTATACACTTCCTGTGTGAATACTCTTATCCAAAAGATTTTGATTTTAGATCAAAACGGATCTGAAAAGGAGTTGGAACAGTGGTTTTCTCAACAACTATAGGAGCAGTAGCGTCATAAAAAACAGGAGTAGTAGTAATATAAATAAATAAATAAATACAATAAATAATAATAAAATAAAAACAATAGTGTGATTTTCCCTTCCGCAATCACACAAATAAAGGAAATAAAACTTAAAAAGAATGCCAAGAAGGAAACACCAAGATAAACAAAATACTACAGTACAGCATGTACAGTATGCATGATTGCAGAGCATATCTGAGCATATCATATCTGTCTGCAATTGTTCTCCAGCCTTTACTGAACATTTGTAATTTACCTGGGCTAACAGCAGTTCTTTGTTCCAAAACAATAGCACTGTTACTCCAGTTCCTCAGTGTTGGGGTTTAAGCTCTCTGTGTTTGTTTTCTAACAATGATTTTTTGCACCAATACCGTATCAGTATCAGCGCTGATATGGCAGTTACACACCGTATCAATACTGGTAATAGCGAGCAGCAGTACCATGAAGCATACTGAAATTCTGCATCTTTTAAAAATATATTTTTCATTATTATTATCATTATTATTATCACATTTTTTTTTTTTACATATTTTTGTTTGCATATTTTATTATGAAACCAAACATTTCAACAACCAGTAAAAGCCAGTCATATATAGTTATTACTATTAAACAGACATTTATTGGACCTTTTTGGCACTTTTTGTCTTCATGTGGTGTTTTTTTTATTCTGATTTCCAGTTTCAGCAGCTGGTTTAAAGGAAACACACTGAAGTTTAGTAGTTTTGTACACAGAGACGTGAACCTGAATGTACCTAAATTGCTGCAGAAGCAATTTCAGAGTGAATAAACACCAGTTTAGAAACAGAAAGTGCTTCTGCAGCAATTTAGGTACATTCAGGTTCACGTCTCTGTGTACAAAACTACTACTACACTGTGGCAATTTTTTATTTTTTTTCACAGCTCTGAAACTTTTCAAACTTGCAGTTCCTCAACCAGTAAACGCTGTTCTTTCAGGCTTATTATATTTTATTTGGGATAAAATATTAAACATTATAACCTTTAAAACTTGGAAAACTATAAATATCAGGATTTAGAGCCGTCTGTCCAGTATTTAAGTCAGAGTCGGTATCGGTACTCGGCAGATACTTAAAAATCTGCTGTCTGTATCTATATAAGTGGTCATTTTAAAAAAGTGGTATTTTTTGCATTCTTAATTTTTTCACAATTGCAAACAAAAATTGTTGGAATTGGGGAAAAAAATGAATATTCACTTTTTATAAATCATCCAGGATACACGACTGGAGTAATCTACCTGTTAGACTATCTGTAACCTCTAAAACATATCTCTCTCTTCACTTCCAGCCTCTCCTGCAGAATCTTCCACATGTTTGAATGAAACCTCTGTCCTCAAGCAGAAGAAGAACTTCAAGATCTGGTTCAGTCCAAGGAGCCGCAAAGTACGCTGCCGAGTGGAGAAACCAGTGGAGGTGAACTTGCAGACAGGAAAAAGTCCTTCCGGGCCTTCTGAGCCAGCATCTAAACTCCCAGACCCCAAACTCCTGTCTGTCTTCAACTTCAATTCCTCCTCTCAGGATTCCGGCTCCTCATCTCCTCAGAGGGAAAGAGGAAGCGATGGGAGAAAGAAGAAAAGAAAGAAAAGGAATGCGAGAGCTGTCAGCAAACGGACCAGTAATAACCCTAGGCCACCCACCAGGAATCAGACCAAGCAGAAGCTGAAGAAGATGAGGCTGGAGGCTGTGAACCAACAGTGGGGGTTCAGTAAAGATGGGGCAGTGCATGGTGAGGGTAAGGAGGAGGAGGAGGATGATGAGAAGAATGTGGGGGACGCTGAGGGAAAAATAAGTAAGAGGGTGTATTTCCAATGCCCTGATGGGCAACCTGAGCCTCAGCTGGTTCAGGAAGCCCCTCCCCAGGGGGTCCCCAGCCCAAGGAGGAGCATCCTGAAGGAGGGAACAGTGAAGGAGACCAAGTTGTCCAGTGAGGAGCAAAAATCAGCAGTCCGAAGCATAGTCTCTCACTGTGATGAGCAGACTGATCTAGTTATGGAGACTGAACCAGTTGTGGACATCAAAATACCTGCTCGTCCTTCCCCTGGCAGGACCCCCAAAAGAGCCAGGTTGGAGGAGCAAAGGGGCAGCCCACAGTCCACACCAAAGCGACCTAAGCTGTCTCCAGGCCGGAGAAGGAGATCAGCTCCTGGTAGAGCCACCACACTATCTACCCCTCCACCTTCTCCAGACTGCTCCAGTCTCCATAGTGTTCCTGAACGAGCTAGAAAAGATCAGGAAGGAAGCCCAGGCAGCTCTCCTGCCACGGGGAAGAGGACTCCAGTGGAACGCCACAGCCAGAGTAGCCCGGCCTACATGAAGAGGAACCATAAAGGAGAGACCCCTCTGCATCTGGCTGCCATAAAGGTCAGTTTTTCTTTTTCACTCTTTATTTTAAATATAGGTGATTAGCCAAGATAAGCGGTATGGACAAAAGTATTGGGACACCAATCAAGGCTATTAAGAGTTAATCCTGCTTGCAGGATTTGATTGCAATCAGTGACATTAGTGAGGTCAGGATGTTGGATTATCCCAAAAGTATTGGATGGAGCACCATCCATCATTCTAGAGAACACAGTTCATCCATTGCTCCACAGTTCAATTCTGGGGGCTTTATACCCCTCTGGCCCACACCTGGGATTAGGCAGCATAGGTTCATGTTTATCTGCTTCAGAGAGTTCCATTCTATTGGCAATATTTCTTTACAGGGACTAGACAAGCTGTGTGTGTGCATTTGTACATCTGTATCAGTAATGAGTGCAGCTTAAAACAGCTGAATGCATTTATTAGAAGGGGTGTCCACAAACATTTGGACATGTGTCGTGTAGTTCTTACAGCAGAATTTGCTGCTGATACTGACAAGCAGTAAATACTGGAGCACTGGGTTTGAACTTGGCACATGGATCACCTGGAGTTTAAGGAGTGATTGGCTAGTGAATTCTCTCAGATGGTGGACAATGTGAAAGTAACAGAGTGCTTGCTGTGTGCTGCCCTGACTCCAGAGTGCTCCCTGGCAAATATCTGACCAGTGAATCGACACCCATGTGGATTATTTGCCGGCATTTTAGCTGTTGCCATGAGAAACCAACCGGACCGAATAAGGATACAAGGTCACAAAAACCCACATTCTGGTTCTGACTTTAGCAAATAAACGAGGCATGAAAACCGTCTAAACCATCACACGCTCGCCTCAGACTTCCCTGAGTTATAGATGGGTCAGCCACAACATTACAACCACCTCCCTGATATTGTGCAGGTCCCACTCATGTGCCACCAAAACAGCTCTGACCTGTTGAGGCATGGACTTCCCAAGACCTCTGTCCTGTGGTATCTGGCACCAAGACTAATGTTGGCAGCAGATCCTTTAAGGCCTGTAAGTTGTAAGGTGGGACCTCCATGGATCGCATCAGCAAGTCTTGGGTGCCCATGACGCCTGGCGCTGGTTCACCAGTTGTTATACTGACCACTGCATACTGAAATTATTTCTATATACAATTATTATTTATTATTATAAAAAAAAAATACCTTTAGTGGAAGAATACCATAGTGGAAGAAATAATGAACGTGTGCAGGTGTCTCAATACTTTTGTCCATATAGTGTACACGGGAGACTGTTGGAAGCCAGATATTAAAACACAGGCAGTTTATGTGGACAGCACGGCGCTGAAAAGCTGCTGGAAGTAAAATCATGCTCTGGCATGACCTTGTTTGGTGCAAACCATCATGAAATAGCAGCAGTTTCCAACAACAGCAGCAGCACCGTCCACAAGAAATTTTGCCTGAAACGTGAGCAGTTGTGCAAAGTGAGAGGGAGTGGCAAAGTGAGAGGGAGTGGCGCTTGATGGGTGGGAAGTTCTGAAGTTCACAACACAAACTGAATGAACAGAAGACAATGGGAGCACTTATAATGCCATAATTTTGTTTTTGGAAGATCAAGATTCCTTGTCAAGTCAGAAATGCGATTAAAGAGTAAACCCATAGCAGCACACAGCCCTGCCTCTGCCCCAGTTCAGATTTACCCATCTTCTTTTTTTTGATTGGCTGTCTCCTGGAAAGTGACACATGAGGAGTGGAGCTTATACCTTAAAATAGAAAAAAAAATTAATCCGATATTCGAGGGTCCGCAGAAGGAACCCAGCCGAAAGCTTGTGGATCCCATGTCTATCTGTAGGATGTAAGGGAGTTTTTGATTGGCATATGCTTCACAGACTGAACACAGCCGTGTTTAACTGGAGACTAAGTTTCCAGTACACTCTTAACAGCAAAGGTCCAGACTTGATTACTGCAACTCTCTTCTGGCTGGTTTCCCTCTGCACACCATAAGGCCCAAGGCTGCAGCTCATCCAGAATGCAGCGGCACGGGTCGTCTTCAATGTCCCTAAATTCAGCCATGTCTCTCCACTGCTGCGTTCTCTCTTCACTGGCTTCCTGTAGCTGCTGCCTGCATCAGATTCAGAACCCTGACGCTGGCCTACAAAGCCAAGACTGGACCAGCCCCTCCGTACTTGATGGCAATGGTCAAAAGCCGATCCGCACCAAGAGCCCTTCCAGCTTCAAGTACGGCTCGGCTCGACCCGCCATCCCTCAAAATCTACAGAAGACAAGCGTCCAGACTTTTTTCTGTCCTGCACCAAAGTGTTGGAACGAGCTTCCCCTGGGTGTCCGAACGGCTGAGTCGCTCGCTGTCTTCAAACGCAGACTGAAGACCCTCCTCTTCCGAGAATACTTGGACGATTAGAGTACTATGGTCACCTTATTGTCTTGTGTTTAGTAGAGTCTAAGCTTAGAGGTATCTTTGAATTATTAGTCTATTCTAACTAGCTAAGGTTTCTTTCATGGGTAAATAGCAAAGCACTTTGTTAGTCGCTCTGGATAAGAGCGTCTGCTAAATGCCATAAATGTAAATGTAAATGTAAATGTAAGGTCCCTGAAATAGCACTGTGGCTTTTCCATCCACCAGTCTACTTTTTCCACCTCGTTTCAGCGTGAAAATCTTTTTTTGTTGTTGTTTTTTTTCTGAGTTTCACACTGAGACGAGGTGGAAATGTTACAATGCCTCTAAAACCTTTAAAAATGCCCCCTGGAAACCTTTTTTTAATTTGTATTTTATTTAATTTTTTTAAAAATAATAAATAAATGATGGCCTATCAAGCCGCAAGTCACATGAATCCGTTTCACGACTCCACACAAGTAGCCAGCTTGAATATAACATGTTATATACAGTGGGGAGAACAAGTATTTGATACACTGCTGATTTTTCAGGTTTTCCCACTTGCAAAGCATGTAGAAGACTGTAATTTTTATCATAGGTACTCTTCAACTGTGAGTGATGGAATCTAAAACAAAAATCCAGAAAAATACATTGTATGATTTTTAAATAATTAATTTCCATTTTATTGTGGGAAATAAGTATTTGATACACCAGAAAAAGAAACTTAATATTTGGTACAGAAACCTTTGTTTGCAATTACAGAGATGAGACGTTTCCTGTAGTTCTTGACAAGGTTTGCACACACTGCAGCAGGGATTTTGGCCCACTCCTCCATACAGATCTCCTCCAGAGCCTTCAGGTTTCATGGCTGTCGCTGGGCCACACGGACTTTAAGCTCCCTCCAAAGATTTTCTATTGGATTCAGGTCTGGAGACTGGCTAGGCCACTCCAGGACCTTAAGATGTTTCCTACGGAGCCACTCTTTAGTTGCCCTGGCTGTGTGTTTTGGGTCGTTATCATGCTGGAAGACCCAGCCACGACCCATCTTCAGTGCTCTTACTGAGGGAAGGAGGTTGTTGGCCAAAATCTCACGATACATGGCCCCATCCATCCTTCCCACAATACGGTGCAGTCGTCCTGTCCCCTTTGCAGAAAAGCATCCCCAAAGAATGATGTTTCCACCGCCATGCTTCACGGTTGGGATGGTGTTCTTGGGGTTGTACTCATCATTCTTCTTCCTCCAAACATGACGAGTGGAGTTTAAACCAAAAAGTTCTATTTTTGTCTCATCAGACCACATGACCTTCTCCCATTCCTCCTCTGGATCATTCAGATGGTCATTTGCAAACTTCAGACGGGCTTTGACATGCGTTGGCTTGAGGAAGGGCACCTTGCGTGCACTGCAAGATTTTAATCCTTGACGGCGTAGAGTGTTACTGATTGTTTTCTTTGAGACTGTGGTCCCAGCTCTATTCAGGTCATTGACCAGGTCCTGCCGTGTAATTCTGGGCTCATTCCTCACCTTCCTCAAGATCATTGATGCTCCACGAGGTGAGATCTTGCATGGCGCCCCAGACCGAGGGAGATTATCCGTTATTTTGCATTTCTTCCATTTTCTAATAATTGCACCAACAGTTGTTGCCTTCTCACCAAGCTGCTTGCCTATTGTCCTGTAGCCCATCCCAGCCTTGTGCAGGTCTACAATTTTATCCCTGATGTCCTTACAAAGCTCTCTGGTCTTGGGCATTGTGGAGATGCTGGAGTCTGACTGATTGAGTGTGTGGACAGGTGTCTTTTATACAGGTAACGAGTTCAAACAGGTGCAGTTAATACAGGTAATGAGTGGAGAACAGGAGGGCTTCTTAAAGAAGAAGTAACATGTCTGTGAGAGCCAAAATTCTTACTGGTTGATAGATGATCAAATACTTATTTCCCACAATAAAATGGAAATTAATTATTTAAAAATCATACAATGTATTTTTCTGGATTTTTGTTTTAGATTCCATCAGTCACAGTTGAAGAGTACCTATGATAAAAATTACAGTCTTCTACATGCTTTGCAAGTGGGAAAACCTGAAAAATCAGCAGTGTATCAAATACTTGTTCTCCCCACTGTATAGAGTTGATTAGTTGGCATGGTTGGCCGGTGACTGCAAATGACAGTCTGTACGGATAGTCTGATCAGGACATATAGCTTTTCAACAGTTGCCTTTGACTTTTTGAATTGCCATGTCTCATGTATAAAAAAATAAATAATAAATCTGTGCTCCCAGATGTATGGCGGACAATGTTGGGGTGGCACAGAGATCTCAGCCCTCGTTAGGTGGGCCGCTGCTCGTCCGGCCCGGCGTCTCTTAACTGCAAACAGCAGCCATAAACGGACTTCAAACGGCTGTAAAGATGATTATGATCCTGCTAAAAGTAAAAGTAAAGGTTTCGATGTAGCTCTTAATCACAGTAGCCTATAGCATGCGTTTCTTTGCATAACTGTAGTGGATGGGAAAAAAAAACTTTTTTTTTTTCTGCTGAAATGTTGAAATTTTATTTTGACAGTCTGTTTACCAATGGCTTTCGACACGATCGGCCTGTATTAGTGACTTTTATTTTGACATGGCCTGTTTGCGATGTAGTGGTTGAGTGGAGCGATTGTTAAAGGGTAGGGCAGGAGTGACGGAGTGGCAGTGTTGCCGTTCAGTGTGAGCGCTGCTGAAACACAAACAGGAAAGAGCTGCTGTGAGATTGACTGGACAAACAGATTCAGCAGGAATTCAGAGCTCTCCTTCTACAGACTGCTGAAAGCTCAACAACAGAAAAACGAATGGATCGCTGCTATTCTGGAATCCAGACACTGAAACGTGGTGAAGTCAGGCTCTAAAAACAGGGGGGAAGAAATTAAGCCCTCTGCAGTTCAGGTAAGAGGGATAGTAAGCAAACCTGGATGAGCCAGTCTACTAACAGAGCCTGAAAACTTTGGAAAACACTCATAAGACCATTCACTGGATTCTGTGCTCTCAGGTATGAGGCTTTATCCTCTAAACGGGGGGTGATTTGAGCCTCAGTTAGCTGGTTATCCTCTATAGCGAGATTTCTCCTTTTTACACTCATCCCGTGTCCATATGAGACTCCCACTCCTCACACTAGTAAAACTCTGCTTTCCACTCACACATCTGCAGAGCTGTGTACAGATGTGTGGCCTTGCTTGATTTCCAGACCATACAGGTTTTTTCCGCATGCTCCGTTCTGGTGACAGACAGCTGCTCTGTCTGAGTGTGTTCACTGCAGCTCTGCATCCAGATTGAGGGAGTCTTTACTTTAAACAGTAAAAGCTGTAGTAAAACTCTATTCCACACTGTGATGGTTCAGCTTCCGCGATCCGTTACACCACTAACCCCCAGCATTCCTAAAATCTCCTCATAGCTCTCGCTCTCAGCTTCCGTTAGTCTTGGAACTCCAGTGAAGCAAACCTGGGAAACCATGTGTTTACAGACCAAATGCATGTGTGATGAGAGGAGTATATATGTGTGTGTGTGTGTGTGTGTGTGTGTGTGTGTGTGTGTGTGTGTGTGTGTGTGCGCTAAGAATAGCATCTAATCTATTGACACTCGTGACCTTTGTGTTAATGCAGGGTGATGTGGAGGCGACAAAAGAGCTTCTGGCTCAGGGAGCTGACCCCAACCTGAAGGACCATGCTGGCTGGACTCCACTGGTCAGTAGAGACCTTTCTCTGTCTTGCTCTTGCTCTCTCTCACTTGCTCTTGCTCTCTCTGTTGCACTCTCCCACTCCCTTTCTTGGTTTCTTAATAATAATAACGAAAGAATAGACAATAGCAGTAACAAGTTAACAGTAACTTAAATGTAGGTGTATATATAAAATATAGTTTGTGGACACCACTTCTAATGAATGCATCTATTGCTGACAGAGATGTGCAAATGCACATGTACAGCTTGTCTAGTCCCTGTAGAGAACATCATAGGACTGGGAATAGGACTCTCTGGAGCAGAGAAGCATCATTTATTGGCACCATGCCTAATGCCAGGCCTGAGCTAGAGGAGTATAAATCCTCCAGTACTAATACATTTGGGATGAGTTGAGAAGTTGGGGATGATGAGGTGGGGTGGTGATCATCCAACATCCTGACCTCACTAACACTCTTATTGCTGAATGCAATCAAATCCTCACAGCAATGCTACTCCAAAATCCCTTCCCTGGACAGTTACTCGCTCTCTCATGCACTCGCTCTCTCTCTGGCTCTCTCATGCACTCGGTCTCTCTCTGGCTCTCTCATGCACTCGCTCTCTCTCTGGCTCTCTCATGCACTCTCTCTCTCTCTCGCTCTCCCATACACTCGCTCTCTCTCATGCACTCGCTCTCTCTCTGGCTCTCTCATGCACTCTCTCTTTCGCTCTCTCATGCACTCTCTCTCTCTGGCTCTCTCTCTCGCTCTCTCTCTCGCTCTCTCTCTCGCTCTCTCTCTCGCTCTCTCTGGCTCTCTCTCTCGCTCTCTCTGGCTCTCTCTCTCGCTCTCTCTGGCTCTCTCGCTCGCTCTCTCTGGCTCTCTCTCTCGCTCTCTCATGCCATCGCTCTTGCTCTCTCATGCACTCTCTCTCTAGCTCTCTCTCTCTCTCTCTCTTTCTTTCGCTCTCTCTCTCGCTCTCTCATGCACTCGCTCTCTCATACACTCTCTCATACACTCTCTCTCTCTCTCTTGCTCTCTCATGCACTCTCTCTCGCTCTCTCATGCTCTCTCTCTCTGTCTCTCTCTCTCTCTCTCATGCACTCTCTCTTGCTCTCTCTCTTGCTCTCTCTCTCTCTCTCTCTCTCTCTCATGCACTCTCTCTCATGCACTCACACTTTCTCTCATGCTCTCTCTTTTACACACACACTCTTTCTCTAATGCACTCACACTTTTTTTACTCTCTCATGCACTCACTCCCCCCCCCCCTCTCTGCCCCCCCGCTCTGCTTAATATTTGCCATGTACAACATTAATCATAAGGGTTATAACATATGTAGGTCTGAGGGAGATGTGAGGAACGTCCAGAAAGCTTTCTCTTGTACTGCTGGGTTTATGGGGAGATTTCTTATTATACAATATTTAACCTTTTCAGCGGTTCACAGAGATGTCATGCATAATCTATTCACGCTGTAGGAAAAAAGCATAAATATTTCAGCATATATCCACTTCCACAAATTTACCAACTTTACCTTTTTACCATCTGTGCGATCGGTTGCCTGTTTTTGTTCATGGGAAATGTAGGTTAGAGGACATAAAGTTTTCATGTGGTGAATTATGCAGTAGCTGAGTGAAGTATTTAGTCTTCAGGGTCTGTTTTTACTTGTGCTTTATGTAGGAAGCTCCAACAAACAGATCCATGACATTCCAGTATGGATTTTGCCCAGGGCGTGTGTAGATGATGTTTATTTAAAGTGGGTTTTAACAGCGAGGATTCAGGATAGACTTGACTGTGTGATAACCCAGCTGAACCGATATCCCAGCTTGTTAAGAATTTGTATTCATGTGCCGGATTCTTCGGTTTGTCCTGTAACAGATGGGTATGAATGTCTGTACACAACCATTTAAATCCTTGGTTTTATTTCAAGACTTTTTTTACTCATATTTTATGAATTTTGGGAAACTAAATTATGAGATGACTCTGCTGTAATTATTTTATGTGGAATATATTTTTGTCACATTAGTTGCCTCAAGGATTGGTCACCACTTTGGATTTGCAAGATGTTTTTAATATTATATAACAATTAATATTAATTAATAATTCAAATTTTGAACATTATGTTAAGTTTTTATTTTAAAAATGTAATCATATTTTACCTGCAGCATTGTGTAATTTTATTGAAAACAAATTTCAAACTTTCGAGTCAAAAAAATTAGGACACCCCATTTTGTTTAGCATATTTAAACATCTGGTCATTTGGACCCTACATTTAACGAAATATTGAGAAATGAAGGTAACAAAACTACTAAATAGAACACACAGTATATTAATTTTCCTGAGAAATAATTGATCTGTTACTACTTTAAATGTGTAAAATCAGAATCTGCTGCAGATTATTAGAACATGGTTAGAGAGGATTCTGGAGGAGTCTGTCTTATTTAAACCTCAGATTCAGTTTAGTCTGGTCTGCTCTTGATGGTTGAAGTGAGTGGTGAAAATCACAATCATGGCCAGATCCAAAGAGCTCTCTGAGGCCTTCAGAAAGAAGGTTGTAGAAGAGTCTGATAAAATCAGCCGTTCCACTGTCCGCCAAATCATTTACAAGTGGAGAGCATTTAAAACAACTGCTACCGTGGCCAGATCAGGCTGCACTAGCAAGTTCAGCCCAAGAGCAGACCACCAAAGTCTCCAACAGTCCTAAAATTTCATCACGGGACCTACAGGTAGCTCCTACTACAGTTGGTGTCAAGGTATAGCATCATCTACCGTCGGAAAGAGACTGGCCAAGTCTGATTTTCATGGGAGGAGTGCATGGAGGAAACCTTTGCTGTCAGAAGAACATCAGGGCAAGACTCCAAAAAGACCTGGTCTGGGTGTTGAGGCAACCTTTAGTTCTCATGTTGTTCAAGTGAAGATGAAGTGAGATCAAGGTGTTTAAATGGAATTTTAGGGGGGTTTATTATTTTTACCATGTGCCTGTAAATGTACACTTATGTTTGTTTGATTTATTTATTTATTTATTTGTTTGTTTGTTTATTTTCCTTCCATTAGCATGAAGCATGCAACCTGGGCCACCTGGGTGTGGTGGAGGTTCTGCTGCTGCAGGGGGCACTGCTGAACACTCCCGGCTACGAGAACGACTCTCCACTTCACGACGCGGTGAGAAACGGACATGTGGCAGTAGCCAGAGTTCTGCTGGAGCACGGAGCCTCTCCAAACGTCCTGTAAGAACTTCCCACAAACCTGTAGCTGTAGCCTGGTTGGCCGTCTTCTGCTGTTAAAATTCCAGTCTCTGCTTTGGTTTTATCCAAAAAACATACTTTACACTTTCAACCGCGGCACATCTGCCAGTCTGACGATCAGTTTCTCAACATAAGAACCAGTTCAGGTCTCAGTGGTGGGGTGTATGTGTTGAACTCGCTGCCTGAACAGAAAGCAAAGGCTGTAGTGTAGTGCTGTAGTGATGAGGATAGACCTCAGCTTGGAGCTGCACAGTATGGTGTGAATACTACCACGCTCTTCTTGGTGTACGCTCTTCTTGGTGTACGTGGTTAACTTGTGAGGGCCTCCTTTTTAACTTTCCTTTTCCTTTTGTTGGACTCTGTTGGACTGATCACATACTGTATTGCTTGTTGAGTGAACACCTGAAAGACGTGGCAGAGTGTAAAACCCATTCAACGGGCAGGAGATCACCTTATGCCTGAGTACAGACTACAGGGTTTTTAAACATCTGTTTGTTGTCCTCAGTCATCCTTCAGCCGTCTCACAACTCGAATAAGGACACAACATACTTTCAGAGTTTCACGTTATGCTCATTTTAGTCCAGACAGATTTTGCACAGGTTTTGCATTTGTTCCTTCTGAAGTTTGTGTGTAAAGTCTTTACTCTGATTCAGATCTTTACCCATTTTGTGACCAGTTTGCACCAATTACCCAACCCATACATATTCTTCCCCCATCACATGCAAAGCACCTGACACTGGGAGGGTAAAGACCAACACGTCTTCTCCGGCATGTCTGTCAGTGAAGGCGGAATCTGAGACACGCTTTGTCTGGGAGAAGGGGGGGGGGTCTACCAGATGAGTGGCCTGGCTCTGCCTCTGGTCCACCTTTATTTATGTGTGTGTGTGTGTGTGTGTGTGTATATATATATATATAAGGTGGACTGTCTGGAGGTCCCTGAGGACTAGGACTCATTTGCATATTGCAACCTTCTGCATTATCAGTATTGCAACGGTCACAATTACAGTAATGATTAAAAAAGATGGATTGTGTGCCCAAAGTGGGCTGACCTTTTTTTTGTTTTGTTTTTTTTTGTTTTGTTTTTTTTTTCCTTCAAAAAATTATGCGGCTGGCTTGGCTGTAATTTTGTAATTTTGCACATGCAATTTTTCTTCCTCAGTTCAAAGCAGGCTTAGTATGTGCACCATTGTTTTTCTACAAGCAGCTAAAAGCTTGGCTTGGCATACTTCCAGCGAAATGAAGTTCGCCACCATTGCACTAAGCCGAAAGCGCCTTCGCAAGCATACGAGCTCACATACAAGCTCACATACAAGCTAGCTCACTTTTCTTGCACACTTTTCTTTTTTTACTTATATATATATATATATATATATATATATATATATATATATATATATATATATATATATATATATATATATATATATATAAACAAACCAATCACAGGCTTTGTCGTGTAGCCTCAGTGCACCGTCTGTTAAAGCTGTGAACGCCGTCACCGCGGTACGCTGAGCCCTTAAGCCTGTATGTGACATTTCTTTCAGCTTCTGTTGCTCAACCTTTATAGGCGGAAGTGTTCTTTTTGCCTTTTTTCTCCATGTTTTGGCTCATTACTGTAACAATGCCTCACCCACCTGGAGACTGGCAGCCAATCTATAGGGTGTAGTCTGGGTGTTCCATAGGGCATTGTTGCTCTATCTGTGGGCCGCTCTCATCATTTCTAATGCATTCCTCTGTCTGTGGCTCTTTTGTACACTGATTGCCTATAGTTGAGCGCCATACAGAAGACATCAGCAAAAATGTGCCTCTCTTGCCTCAGAGGCAGCAGTGAAAAGGAAAGATGTCGACTCTGTCATAGTCGCGGTAGACAAAAGCAGTCCAATTCCGTCAGAGACAGCTCGCTTTACTCCTGAGTTCTGAGAGCAGGGAGGCCCATCGCTGGAGTAGGAGGGGTTGGTTTTGACCAGAGCCGGCCCTTAGACTACTGCCTTTTCAATTCTGTAGGGATACCCAGTTCTATTGGAGCCCTATTAGAGCCCTATCGGCCTTACTCAGAGGCCACATGCTGATCAGGGGTTGTAGATAAGAAGGGCAGAGTTTAATTAAAGCTCCCACAAAAGTGAAGCCCCCACAGGTCTAGTGCCTCTGCTGGCTGGTTGCAGTATGATGTGTAGCTCCGCCTATCCCCATATGTTTCAATGACAGAAAAGCTAATTTTCCATCTCATTTATTTCCTCTAAACTGTCTTTCCATCTCCAGTGTCTAAATCCAACAGTTTTTAAACCCATATAATGCTACATCGTAAGAAGGCGGGGTTTACACCTGATGTGAAGTGATTGACAGCCTTGGTCGTCTGCAGGACCTGCATGGCGCCCCCTTCTGTTGTAGTTGTAGTGGAACTTGCATGAACTGCTCTTCTGCTGTTGAACTCTTCCGCTTACCGGACAAGCTGGGAATCCAGCACTATAAGCTCAGTGAAGGGGGTCTGAGACGCGCTCGGTCTGGCAGAAGGAGTAGTCTGGCTCTGCCTCTGGTGTCTGCTGTACAGAAGACGGTTGCAGATTTAACATGGCAGACTGGCTTGGCTTCATTTCTATAGTGCAGAAGGGGATGGAGCCACGGAGCCCCTGTGTTCTACAGTCATTGGTGTGGTGCTGATGTTCTAGTGTTAATGTACCATGGTCAGTTTGGATGACCTATCAGCAGCCTGACCTGTCAGTCTAGTGTTAGTCTGTAGTGTAGAAAGCTGTAGACACACTGTGGCATTAAAAAGCACTGGACTTTTGCTCAGCACTAGTGTCCACTCTGTGATCCCAGTAGTAATTTTCAGTGCTCCCTGGGTGGCTCCACACGGCTCAAGCTACAGCAGAGGAGGTGTGTGTGTGTGTGTGTGTGTGTGTGTGTGTGTGTTGCTCCTTGTAGAAGCAGGATGGTGTGACATGCTGGGTGCGGCTCAAGATTGCTCTAGTGATCTGTACTCTGTGTCTGTGTGTCTGTGTGTCTGTGTGTCTGTGTGTCTGTGTGTGTGTGTGTGTATAACAGGCAGAGAGAGAATGTAGTTTGTGTGCATGATCGAGAGACTGAGGAAAAAGTAGATTTCTGCTTGTATGAGGGAGAAAGTAATTTGTGTGTATGAAAGAGAGAGAAAGTGTGTCTGTGTGTGTGTCTGTGTGTGTGTCTGTGTGAAGGGGAGCCCTCCTGTCAATCGATGAGCCATGCTTGGCTCCAGGCAACATCCCCACCACACTGTACTGCTGCAATATTCCAGTTGCATGAATAGAAACATCTGGTGCATCTTTTCACTTTTTTAATCGATCTGTGATTCTCTGGGCCCCGTTATCGCTGGCATCTGTGTCCGATTCATCAACGGAGAAATTGAGATCGCTTATTTGAGGCTGTGGTTCAGTAATGCATGGACAAAGTTACTTAGCATTCGCCTTTGAGGCAAAAAAAAAAAGAAATACACAATGTCCAAATATTTGTGGACACCCCTTCTAATGAATACATTCAGCTGCTTTAAGCTGCATGCATTGCTGACAAAGACGTGCAAATTCACAAACCCTGTCTAGTCCCTGTAGAGAAGTACTGCCGGTAGAATAGGAGACTCTGGAGCAGATAAATATGAGCCTATTGGCACCATGCTGCCTAATGCCAAGTGTGGGCTAGAGGGGTATAAAGCCCTCCAGCATTTTGCTGTGAAGCAGTGGAAGAACTGTGTTCTCTGGAAAGATGGATGGTGCTCCATTCAAAACTTTTGGGATGAGTTGGGGACGAGGTAGGGGGGTGGGGTGGGGATCATCTAACACTGTGACCTCATTAATGCTCTTGTTGCGGAGTGCAATCAAATCTTCACAGCAGTGCTCCTCCAAAATGTAGTAAAAGCCTTCTTCCTGGACAGCAGAGACAGTTACTCCAACAAAAGCAGAATGAACACTTTTGGAAAAAACAATGAATGAGCAGGTGTCCCAATACTTTTGTCCTTGTAGTGTACCGCCGCTTTATTTCTATTGAAGGCGTAATTTGTAGATGTAGCTTCTTGAGTTGCTTGCCTCTTGCCCCTGTATTTATTTAGGTGCTAAACTCTGATCTGGCATGAACCACAAATGTGTGTGTTGTGCATTTCTGCACATGTGCACTTAGGAAGGTGGGCCTGATGGCTCCTGAATTCAAATTAAATATTTTATGGGCCAATGGACCTATTAATTGTCCCCCAGGTGTTATCTCTGTGCTTACGCTCAATCTAATGAGTGGGGATGAGCCAACTGCTTGACTTAAAAGCCCACTGGGCACCTTTTGTGCTGGTCATGGACCTGTGCACTCGATATTCACACATTCGCACAAGTGAATTTGGTATTGCTTGAAAGTTATCTTCCAATACTTTTAATACTGCAGTGAGATTATGGGTATGCGGTAATTATGAGCTTATATGGAAATAAGGAGAGAGATCTATTAGCACTGAATGCTGAAGCCACTTTTAGCTAATGTATCTAAAGCATTGCTTTAGATTTTGTAGCTTTTTTATGGACAAATGTTAAACAGTTTATTTACCTGAACAACAAGCTCACTGTACATTGCTGTGAACTGAAGCCATTTGAAGAGAGTGCCAAAAATGCCAACAAACAAATTGTGTCTGTGGCAGGAATAAAGTTGGGCTTCGACCTGTTGATTATGCAGTGACTCAAGAAATGAAAGAGATCCTAAGAGTGGGCCCTGAGGCACCCCAACCTGTGACAACCCACCTAACTTCTCCAGCCAGCCTCTCGAAGGTAAGACCATCAGACTCTGTCGTAAATCTGTCATGCTGTTCTTCGGGGAAAATGATAGCTTGTTGTTTGAAAACATTTGAATCTTTTGCTTGATGTTTTTCTAATTATCATTAATGTATTCTTTTTAGTCTGCAAGCGTTATCAGAAGGGATGTGCCAGTCACTCTGATGGGTAGTAAACTGACCCAGGCCCAGCAGAACCAACTCATCAAAGCAGCTCGAGTCCTGGGTGGAAAACGAGTTGAGACATTTTCTAGTGCAGGTACCTCTCTTGTGTGATCTGTTACTGTCATAAAAAATAGATCAGGTAGAAATCATGCATTAGTCATCACTCTAAGAATAGGAGGCTCAGGCATGTATTCGAAGTGCTGTGACAGATGTGATGTGTATTAGATTGGCTTAAGCTTAATTTGATCTACCCGGTCCCATGTGGGTTAGATGTGCACTAGGCACTGTCCAGTATTAAACAAAGACTGTGTCCATAAAACTGTTTAGAAAGCATTTTTATCAATTTGGATCAGTTTTGACTTGCAAGTAGTCAACTGTCATTTTGCATTATTTTCCAGTTGGAGAATTCAAAATTGTAGCTTTGTAGCTCATTCTTGACTTTACTTGAGCAAAAAGACATCTGATACAGTCATACTTCACATGAACAATATTGAAAGATGGAGGAAAGATAATTGGTGCAAACTAAACACAGCATTTTAGCTCAAGGGCCTCATACCAACTGTGAAGCATGGAGGGTGTACATGTCTTGGTTTGGGGCTGCTCTGCTGCAGCAGGGCCTGGCAAGCTCTGGTATGCAAGATGCATTCTTTGTTGCATCAGAGAGAGCTTGAGGAAAATGTAAGATCATCTGTCCGAACGCTGAAGCGGAAGTGGACCATGCAACATGACGATGACCCACGAGTTCTGCATGGAGGAATGGGAAATGTTAGAGACTGATAGATGGTGGTAGACTTATTTTAGTCAATTGACATGCATTCACAAATTATGTTTTTTTTTATAAAAAAAATTTGATCTAAGATTGACCTGTTTATTGAATTTTTCAAAGTAGAACAAAGATAAGACGTATAAGACAGTAACAATAGTAGTAATGTACAATAATCTAAATCTGAATACAAATAAGTTAAAAATAAAAATAAAAAAACTGAATGTAATTGAACAAAATACATAAATCCACAATAAAACCACTGAAATAGACTGACTACTGACATATTATATATATATAATTTCAGGTTCTGATACATAAGTCAGTCAATTAAAAGATAAGAATCTATAAAAATATGAGAATATAGGTAACGTTATACTGCGTTAAGGGAGTTCAAGGGAGGATACATGTTCTACATATTCAAAAAAGGAGAGTCCCAGACCTCATGGGATTTGTGTATACAGCCAGCTCTAATACATCTCATCTTCTCCAATTTTGCCACATTACACAATTCTTGGATCCACATGGTATAGGAATGAGGGATTTCCGTTTCAGTAATATTAATCTTCTAGCAAGAAGAGTGGCAAAGGACACAAAGTCATCCTCCACTGTTGAAAGGAAAACCGATTAAGGGATCACACCAAACAAAACCAAAAAAAAGCAATAATAGCATTAGGTTTAACAAATTTGCCTATAATGCCAGTTAGAGTCTTGAATAATCTTCCTCTAACTGCAGCCAAGTTTTGATTAAAGTGTGCAAAACCCTCTACCTTGAGGATAAAAGGGTTATTGCGACATTGCTCCTCATACAGCAGGAGTGTACTCGCACCAGATACTTGCACTTGCTCCAGCAAAGAGACTCGGGACGGCTCTGAAAAACCGTAGTAATAAGGAAACGCACAGTGCAGTCTCGTCATCCGAGATGGAATAAGACAAAACAAAGGCGACTGAAGCAGTTGTCAGAAGTTGCACGTCAGTACCGTTAAACCTGGGACCGAGTTCTTCAGAATACTTGCCAGAACTAACAGTTGGTCACAAAGTCAGACTTTAGGCCTTTTGTAAACATTTTCCATTTGTTCTGCAAATTGCTTTCATTTAACGAGGTTTATAGAAAGGGCTCTCCGTCTCTGAACATACACGTACATTTGTGCTTTGAGAAATAATTAAGAGCTTTCTGTAATTACTGAGCAGAAAGCCTTTGTTTCTGAGGAAGCTGTGAGTAATCATTTGTGTTTTAATTAAGAGCTGTCACATCGGGTGGTACTCTTCACTCTCTCGCTCAGTTTGAAACAAAAAAATCAACAGGCAGTATTTGTTTACATTAACAGATTTGATTAAATTGATCCATTTGTGTGTGATATGTAAATTAGCTGTGTGTTTCCTGTGTAATGTTAAATAACATGGTGTTTTGCTTGCAGAACAACCCCAGTTCTTTTACGCTGAGATTCAGGAACCTGACTTTACAAACTTTTGAGATGATGTGATAAAGAACAAAGAAGTTGTGTGAAACCACATTCACACAGTTTTATCCTTATCCCAAAAATCAACCTGCCAGGCTGCGTTTAGTGTTTACAGCTCTTTGGTTTTGCACTGAAGCTACGATGTAAGTAATGCCTCACTAATTAGTATCAGCATGGCTCCCTTAACTCGTATTAGACTTGCTCTCCATTGTCTCTCTCTCCGTTTCACATCATTATAAACCCCAACTGTTAGAAATAATGGGGCAGTGGTGTCTTAGCACCGGGCTGTTGATGACAGGATTGTGGGTTCGATAACATAGCTCGGCAAGCTGCCACTGTTTGGGCCTTTAGCAAGGCTCTTCACCCTCTTTGCAATGGCTGCCCTCCGCTCCAGGCACATTTTCTCACGGTCACTGTGTGTGTGTGTGTGTGTTTTACTGGTGGGTGTGTGTGTGTGTTTTACTGGTGGGTGTGTGTGTGTTTTACTGGTGGGTGTGGGTGTGTGGGTGTGTGTGTTCACTGCATGGATGGGGTAAAGGCAGAAGCCAAAGTCCATCTGTGTCCAGTACTAATGGTGTTTATGGTTGTCCTGTCTTGATCAGGATGCGGAGAATACTGATCCAATCTTTGTGTTTATATAAATAATAGAGCCTCACAGTTTAGAGAAGATGAGCTGCTGATTAATCCGTTCAGTAAAATCTCTTTCTTTTTACTATAATGAGACATTCTGGACTGATTGCTTTAGTCTTATTTAGTGGTCAGTCCCTACTAAGAGTGGTCCATGAAAGGACAACCTGTGAACCGGCGACATGGTCATGGGCAGCTAAGGCTCATTTATGAGAGCCATGGAGGCTCCACCTCACAACTTCCTGGACTTAAAGGATCTGCTGCCAACAAGAGGGGACCTACTCAATATTAAGCAGGTAATGCTGATGTTATGGCTGATCTATGTATTCTAACTGAAGTATCTCTGTCCTTCTCTCTGTCCTTCTAGTCACCCATGTGGTTGTGCCGGATGGTCCTGTGCCCACTACTCTGACCGCACTGCAGGGCATCCTCAGCGGCTGCTGGATCGTCAGCTTCAGCTGTAAGATCACTTACTGACTTTCTTTACCCCAGGTCTGAACGTCTCAGAACATCTAGTTGAGAGCTGTAGCACTGTTCTACACTCTTGAAGATAAAGCTGCTTCAAATGGTTTGTTGAGTGATGCCATAGAAGAACCTATTTTATTGTATGTGTGAGTGTGAAGAACCTTACAACTAGTGAACAAACCATTACATCAAATATTAGGTTCTCTTTAGACCTTTAAAAGGTTCACACTCACTCATCTCGATTATGAACATGGTTCTTCATGAACACGAAAGTGATTCTTCTGTGGCATCACTTAAAGAACTACTTGAAGCACGATTATTCCATTATTTTTAATAGAACCACATTTGGTTCCATAGAGAACCACGTTTGTGATGGAGATGAGTGTAAAGCATATTTACATCAAGTGAAGGTTCTTTAGATCTTTAATATAAATGTGTTTGTCAAATTCTTCCTCCCAATTTGGCCATTAGAGTTTAGGTTCTGTGCCCGAGCCCGACCTGATGCCCATCCCGAACTCAGATCGGGTTGATTTCCTACCACTTCCCACCCTTGGGCCCTGTCGGGTCAGGCTCAATAAAATGGTCTGTGACGTAGGCCTACATTCTTTAATACTATTTCTTATGTCTTATTTTATTTTATATAAAGTTATGACGTGAGAATCACAATATAACACAGTAATAAATCACACTGTGATCCTAAAAAAGTAACACAAGTTAGAACGTTATAATCATGCAGTGTTGGCCTGCGCAGCGCTCACACGTCAGCTCCTCCACTGTCCGCATTACACTTGACCTGCAGCTCTGTGTATAGCCAGCGGGACGAGCCCGGCATCGGCATGTCCTGGAATCCTTCAGCCTGTTAAACGTTTCCTCGTTCCTTATATATTTATTATTTATTTGTTACCTAAATGCAAAATCAGTGTGTGTGCAATTGCGTTATTCGTTTGCAGCAACCTGAGCATTTGCACCAGCCTATAGCCCATTAATTTTTTTATTTTTTATGGTTTTGATTAGGCTGCAGTTTGTTTGATCGGCTGTTATAGGCCCTAATTATTTAAAGAATATTCGATGTTATCTTGGTTTACTTTGCATGTAAATTATGATATTGTTGTTGGCCTATTGCAGTTTAATGATTACACATTGCACAGTCTTATTGCTGTTTTTTGCATGTTTGCTCTAAGGCTATACGCTACATAAAAAGTAAAAGAGTTTGTTCAGAAAGTATTTTATATTTATAATCCTTATTAAGTTATCTTAGAGTAGAGGAACGTCATTCCGACATCGTTATTATAGCCTATTTTGCAGATGTTTAGGCCTGTGGACTATTATTAATAAATTCTTAAGAATTAATAAAGAATTAATTAATTTTTATTACTTCTTAAATAATAGGCCTATGCTTCTTCCGTGTTGCACTGTTCATTAACATCATTCTGAACAGATTTCAGTCATTTAAACAACTCAGAATTCTACTTAAATTGTCAGTTTTAATGGTGTACTTACAAAAAAAAAAAAAAAAAAGAAAAGTCCGGGCTTGGGCTCATAATATCGGTATGTGGTGCGAACGTGCACGTGTGGTTGGTGTGGTGCAACAGATAACACCACTACCTGCCAGTGAGCTACCACACCATGTGGGAGACTGGGATTCGATTCCTGGTCTGGGTGACTATGCTGTGCTACACCAATAAGAGTCCTTGGGCAAGACTCCTAACACTTCACTGACCCACCTCTGTAATACCAGTAACCTTGTAAGTCGCTCTGGATAAGAGCGTCAGCTAAATGCTATAAATGTAAATGTAAATGTAAATGCACAGCCTGGATTCTTTGGGCCCAATCTAAGCTCTGCTAGCAATACTCCCAACTTAACATAAAGACCACCGCTTCTTTTACAACTGCTGCCGATGCTGCATTGCTGGGCAGCCAACACTCTCGGAGGACAGTGGCAGGTCCCCAGCTACATCGCACCAGCTGGCCAACGTCACTTAGGAGTGATTAGGGGAGAGAGTGCCATCTACCCACCTGGATGGCAGAGTGGCATGGCTCAGGATTTTCATGACCCCTGGGTCATAGTTGTAGTGCGTTAGACCACTAAGCCACTCGGAGCCAGATCTTTAAAAGGTTCCTAATACTTCCATCTCTCTCTTACAAACACGCCTCTCTATGGACCCAAACGTGATTCTTCTGTTGCTGATCCTAGACCAGCTACCGTAGTGCAGCTTCGCATAGGTCCACCGCAGCAGTAATAGAGACTTTTCAGCGTGAAAGAGGCTTCACTACAAGAAGAGCGAGCTGTGCTTTCTCTCTCAGTTTAGGTTTCAGTCTGGCTCTCTGTGTTTTTTCTCATGTTGGCTCTCTGTGGCTGTTGGCTGTTGTTGGTGGTGAATATATACAGGAGCTGTGGGATGTGTTGCTCAAGGTCTGCTCGAAGACTCTGAAGGCGTCCAGCATGTTCAAGTGTTTGCCTCCCGGTCTTTCATCCCCCTTTTGATGTCCAGTTCAATGTGGACACACAACATTTATCAGACAGGCTGCAGAGAAAGCCCTGCTTCTCTCAGATCTGAAACGCTGGTTATTTTTTTTCCCCCCTGTTTTTCTGCACTTATATTTTTTGGAGCGTTTGTTAGCACATAATCAATCAGTTTATCTCTTTCTCTGGAGATCTACAGAAACACACTTCAGTTACAAACAGCTCTTATAGAACACCTTTCCCGCTGATTACGACGTGCCTTTCTTCCCAAATAACTATTGTCTTTTTAGAAATCCATTCCAAAGTAAAAACACAACAGCACCAAGCCAATTTATTCACTTTAAAGTCTCTTTTTTTTCCCCAAATGGAAAGTGTGTGTGTATGTATGTGTGTATGTATGTATGTGTGTGTGTGTGTGTGTGTATATATATATATATATATATATATATATATATATATATATATATATATATATATATATATATATATACACACACACACACAGTGGTGAGTCAGTATTTAGTATTAAAAAAAAAGTATTTAGTCAGTCACCAATTGTGCAAGTTCTCCCACTTAAAAAGATGAGAGAGGCCTGTAATTGACCTCATAGGTAGACTCAACTATGAGAGACAAAATGAGAAAAAGAAATCTGAAAATCACATTGTCTAGTTTTTAAAGAATTTATTTGCAAATAATGGTGGAAAATAAGTATTTGGTCAATAACAAAAGTTAATCTCAATACTTTGTTATATATCCTTTGTTTGCAATGACCGAGGTCATACGTTTTCTGTAAGTCTTCTCAAGGTTGGCACACACCGTTGCTGGTATGTTGGCCCATTCCTCCATGCAGATCTCCTCTAGAGCAGTGATGTTTAGGGGCTGTCGGCGGGCAACACAGACTTTCAACTCCCTCCAAAGGTTTTCTATTGGGTTGAGATCTGGAGACTGGCTAGGCCACTCCAGGACCTTGAAATGCTTCTTACGAAGCCACTCCTTTGTTGCCCTGGCAGTGTGCTTGGGATCATTGTCATGCTGAAAGACCCAGCCACGTTTCATCTTCAATGCCTTTGCTGATGGAAGGAGGTTTGCACTCAAAATCTCACAATACACGGCCCCATTCATTCTTTCATGTACACGGACCAGTCGTCCTAGTCCCTTTGCAGAGAAACAGCCCCAAAGCATGATGTTGCCACCCCCATGCTTTACAGTTGGTATGGTGTTCTTTGGATGCAACTCAGCATTCACTCTCCTCCAGACACAGCGAGTTGTGTTTGTACCAAACAGTTCTACTTTGGTTTCCTCTGACCATAAGACATTCTCCCAATACTCTTCCAGAACATCCAAATGCTCTCTAGCAAACTTCAGACGCGCCCGGATATGTACTGGCTTAAGCAGGGGAACACGTCTGGCACTGAATGATCTGAGTCCCTGGCGGTGTAGCGTGTTACTGACGGTAGCCTTTGTAACGTTGGTCCCAGCTTTCTGCAGGTCATTCACTAGGTCCCCCCGTGTGGTTCTGGGATTTTTACTCACCGTTCTTGTGATCATTTTGACCCCATGGGCTGAGATCTTGCGTGGAGCCCCTGATGGAGGGAGATTAGCAGTGGTCTTGTAGGTCTCCCATTTTCTGATTATTGCTCCCACAGTAGATTTCTTCACACCAAGCTGCTTGCCTAATGCAGATTCAGTCTTCCCAGCCTGGTGCAGGTCTACAATTTTGTTTCTGGTGTCCTTCAACAGCTCTTTGGTCTTCACCATAGTGGAGTTTGGAGTGTGAGGTTTGAGGTTGTGGGCAGGTGTCTTTTATACTGTTAACGAGTTCAAACAGGTGCCATTAATACAGGTAATGAGTGGAGGACAGAGAAGCCTCTTAAAGAAAAAGTTACAGGTCTGTGACAGCCAGCAATCTTGCTTGTTTGTAGGCGACCAAATACTTATTTTCCACCATTATTTGCAAATAAATTCTTTAAAAATCAGACAATGTGATTTTCAGAATTTTTTTCTCACTTTGTCTCTCATAGTTGAGATCTACCTATGATGTCAATTACAGGCCTCTCTCATTTTTTGAAGTCGGAGAACTTGCACAATTGGTGACTGACTAAATACTTTTTTTCCCCACTGTATATATGAAACGTGTGTGTATTTGGGTTGGGCAGTAGACTGTGCCTGAATAATGTAGTTAGCGAGATCTGAAAGTTGTCTTGTGGGGAATTTTTAAATATTGTAAAATCACAGTATGGGCTGAGTGTAGTATTTTCTTGGGCTTTGATGGTGGTTGCGTCATGTGCTCATATCCAGTAGCTAAGTTTTAGCCTTTCAAGCCCTCTGGGCATTTTCTAATAGTTAAGATGAAACGTCCGTCCCCGACTCCTGTCCTGATCTGGTGCTTTTAGATGTGCACAGTAGTTTTTCAGCAACAGTTTTGTCTCTCATATGTTTTCTGAAGCGTGAACCATTTCATTTCTCCACTGTATGTCAGAGGTGTGAGGAAATATGGATATATAGACGTTTCATAATGTTATGTGTTGCATTTCGAAACCTGAGTGTTGATTTTTTTAGAATAATAGTTTACATGTAAAGATTGCTGACAGACAGTGGTTCATTTACTATTGAGACTGCTTAATATCCCACTGTTCTGATTGGATAAATAGTATGCTTTTCCTTTACTCACATTTGATGCATATGATAGTGTGTTTTTATACTAGGACAGTTTTTGTAAAAAATTATTTTAAAAATTGCAGTATATCACCTTGCTTACAATATCACAATATATCACCTTGCTTACAATATCACAATATATCGACTTGCTTACAATATCACAGTATATCACCTTGCTTACAATATCACAATATATTGACTTGCGAATCGTATCGCCCAGATTCTTTCCAATACACACAATATATCACAATCAATTAGGGACAACAAGGGGTATTTCTAGAGGTTTAATGACATCAAAAAAGTATTAAAAAGGCTAAAAAGTCAAAAAAAATCTTTTACAAACTTTAAATATTTGTGTTTAATCAAAGAAGGGTCACATGGTCAGCCCTAAATATGCATCTTGATGTCAGAAATGTCAAGTGTATAGAACCTGACCGTGTAGACTATATGCTAGATTGTGGAGGAGCCTTGCTGTGAGGATTTGATTGTATTCAGCAACAAGAGAGTTAGTGAGGTCAGGATGTTGGATGATCACCACCCCTCCTCATCCTCCCCAACTCATCCCAAAAGTACTGGATGGTGCACCAACCATCATTCCAGAGAACACAGTTCCTCCACTGCTTAATGCTGGGGGGCTTTATACCCCTCTAGCCTTCCTGGTATTAGGCAGCATGGTGCTGATAGGTTTATGTGTCCACAAACATGTGGATACATAGTGCATGTGTGCTGATGCACCCTCATAGACATGCTTTTCAGCCATAACCTGCAGTATAGTCTTGTATTTGAGCTCGTATCGTTGCTTCTCACAGCTGGTCTGCTTTCAGTGTCTCGTCTCGCTGCTCTGTGTGCCTGAGCTGCTTTGTAAAACCACCGCTTTCGTGCATACACAGACGCAGACAGTCTCCTCATCGTTGTGAATCTAATTAGCTGATATGCTAATGGGTCCTCGCCGCTCGGCTAACGAGACGGCCCTATCGTCCGGAGAGGGAGCCGGATTAACCCCGGGTTCTGGCATTGGCACCACCATTGCGACAGGGCTTCTGCAAATGAAAGCTGTAATTAAAGAGGCAGAGGAAACGTAATTATGGCTGATGACCACTGTGGAGGAGAGTGGCGTACGATCATGGGATGCTGCACCCTTTCCACCATAGCTTTAACATGTAGATGATGTGCAGATGATAAAAAGATGTCCAGATGTTTGTGGACACCCCTTTAAATGAATGCATTCAGCTACTTTAAGTTGTATTTATTTATTTTTTTAATGCCATGTGTACGTGTTCTGTTACAGACTCTGCTATGGTCTGCTGTGCTGTGCTGGAGATAGAGATAGCAGTTGTGTGGCGTAGAGTCTAGGAGGATGCGAGGGACGCTATCTTGCTAATGGCTTTGTGTCACACGGCCACAATGGCATGCAAAATTCTAATCTGAAATGGGTTTTTCCATTAGGCTAAGAGATTGCGGAGGGCATGTGGGCAGAAATGCATGGTTACCTCTCCGATTTGATTTTCATTTGAAGCCCATTTGCACTCGTGGCTGTCCTCAGCCACAATTGAAAGGTGAAAAGAAAACACTTCTCTAGGAAGCGTAGTCCGGGCCCTACCTGTGGCTTACACCTACTTTTCAGAGGAGCACTTGGACAGGCCTGCTTGTTCTTCTTGTCCGTTGTCACCGCCCACAGTAGAACAATAGACAATAGTTTCCATTCCCAGTAGAGCACTTTTAAAAAGTGCCCTGCTTTTCAAACGCAAAAAAGACCTCCTTTCCACAGCAAAGTGAGCAGGAAAACGACCCAAAACGAGTGCAGCCGATGAAAAATGCAAGTAATGGGCGTCTTCTGAAGCTGGAACAGCAGCTGCTGCTTTTGTCGGGAACCCTTGTACACTGGAGCAGCGAAATCAGGAAATGAGAACGCGGCCCTTTTTTTCTCCCCTGTAAAGCATTATATCTCTGCCGCTGAAGGGGCTGAAAAAACCCTCCCTTTGTCCTTGTTTGAAAAGAACCTGGGTGTCCTCATTTTACTGCCGTCTGTCTCGGCGCTGAAAACCTTGTCTTGCCGCTCAGACATAAATACAGCGAGATCTCGCAGCTCTTAAAGTGTTGTATCACTGCTGGGATTGGCTTTTGAACACGGAGCCCTGAGAAATGCAAAGCGTTTAGATTTACCATCCTGATCCATGGCATCGTGTGTGGCTTTCTCTCTCTCTCTCTCTCTCTCTCTCTCTCTTGCCCACTCTCCCTCACTTTCTTTTTGGCTCTGTTATTCTCTCTCTATCTCTCTCACTCTTTCTCTTTTACTTCTCTTTTGCTCTCTCGTTTTTTCTCTCACTTTCTTTATTGCTCTCTCACTCTCTTTCTCACTCTTTCTCTTCAGCTTCACTTTTGCGCTCACTTTCTCTTTCACTTCTCTTTTGCTCTTACTCTCACTCTTTCTCTTTCACTTCTCTTTTGCTCTTACTCTCACTCTTTCTCTTTCACTTCTCTTTTGCTCTTACTCTCACTCTTTCTCTTTCACTTCTCTTTTGCTCTTACTCTCACTCTTTCACTTCTCTTTTGCTCTTACTCTCACTCTTTCTCTTTCGCTTCTCTTTTGCTCTTACTCTCACTCTTTCTCTTTCACTTCTCTTTTGCTCTTACTCTCACTCTCACTTCTCTTTTGCTCTTACACTCACTCTTTCACTTCTCTTTTGCTCTTACACTCACTCTCACTTCTCTTTTGCTCTTACTCTCACTTTTTCTCTTTCACTTCTCTTTTGCTCTTACTCTCACTTTTTCTCTTTCACTTCTCTTTTGCTCTTACTCTCACTTTTTCTCTTTCACTTCTCTTTTGCTCTTACTCTCACTCTTTCTCTTTCACTTCTCTTTTGCTCTTACTCTCACTCTCACTTCTCTTTTGTTCTTACTCTCACTCTCACTTCTCTTTTGCTCTTACACTCACTCTTTCACTTCTCTTTTGCTCTTACACTCACTCTTTCACTTCTCTTTTGCTCTTACTCTCACTCTTTCACTTCTCTTTTGCTCTTACTCTCACTCACTTCTCTTTTGCTCTTACTCTCACTCACTTCTCTTTTGCTCTTACTCTCACTCTTTCTCTTTCACTTCTCTTTTGCTCTTACTCTCACTCTTTCTCTTTCACTTCTCTTTTGCTCTTACTCTCACTCTTTCACTTCTCTTTTGCTCTTACTCTCACTCTTTCTCTTTCGCTTCTCTTTTGCTCTTACTCTCACTCTTTCTCTTTCACTTCTCTTTTGCTCTTACTCTCACTCTTTCGCTTCTCTTTTGCTCTTACTCTCACTCTCACTTCTCTTTTGCTCTTACACTCACTCTTTCACTTCTCTTTTGCTCTTACACTCACTCTCACTTCTCTTTTGCTCTTACTCTCACTTTTTCTCTTTCACTTCTCTTTTGCTCTTACTCTCACTTTTTCTCTTTCACTTCTCTTTTGCTCTTACTCTCACTTTTTCTCTTTCACTTCTCTTTTGCTCTTACTCTCACTCTTTCTCTTTCACTTCTCTTTTGCTCTTACTCTCACTCACTTCTCTTTTGCTCTTACTCTCACTCTCACTTCTCTTTTGTTCTTACTCTCACTCTCACTTCTCTTTTGCTCTTACACTCACTCTTTCACTTCTCTTTTGCTCTTACTCTCACTCTTTCACTTCTCTTTTGCTCTTACTCTCACTCTTTCACTTCTCTTTTGCTCTTACTCTCACTCTTTCACTTCTCTTTTGCTCTTACTCTCACTCTTTCACTTCTCTTTTGCTCTTACTCTCACTCACTTCTCTTTTGCTCTTACTCTCACTCTTTCTCTTCTCTTTTGCTCTTACACTTTTGCTCTCACTTTCTCTTGCTTTCTCTTTTGCTCTCGCTTTCTTTTTTGCTCTCTCCCTCCTTGTCTTTCACTTCTCTTTTGCTCTCTCTCTCTTTGCTCTTTTTTGCTTTCTTTCTCTTGCTCTCTCGGTCTCTTTCTCTTTTGCGTTCTCTCGTGCTCTCACACTCTTGAGTACATCTTGCATGCTCTCTTTTGTCCTGTAAGATACAGCTGCTGGATTGCAAGTTCGTATTCAGTGCTGATATCCTTGATATGCAGAATTAACTATAATAGTAATAATAAAATAATTTAATTAGTTAAATAGTTTCAAACCCAAGGAAAACATTCAACTAATGCAAAAAATGACCAAACACTTCCCTCCCCAGCATGGAAGAGGGAAATCCCCAAGCCATGGCACAAAGTCCTCATGAGTGGGGTAACCCTGAAAAGCCTGGAAGCCGCAATGCAGAGTCACTCAGCGGCCGGCCCAGTGAGCCTCCAAATGGTCATGTACAGTTGCCCCAGTGGCCGGCCCACCAAGCCTCCAAATGGTCATGTACAGTTGCCATGTATTTGATTTGAACATTGACTGTGCGGTTTTATCTGATCATTTGGCCATTTTGACTTTATTAAAAATGACTATTGTAAAATGTTTTCCTTTACCATAAATCTGGTAGCTGATGAGGTTTTCCATTTAAACTGTGCTGCTTCAGTTTGAAACTAGCCCCCAGAGTGTCCAAGGTTGGAGTAATGTCTGATCTAGGACCCTGTCCACATCTATCTGGCTATATTTCATTGCATTTGGCCTCCTGTCCTCACCAACAAGGCATTCTCAAACATCTCCACCCTGCTGTGTGTTTTCTAAAACCACAGGGTACGTCCCAAGTGCCGATCAGAAAGTAGTTCTTGAATAGGAAGTATGTAGAAGTATCAGAGTATACTCAAATATCCAAGATACATGCTCAGAACCAGTGTGACTATGATGGACACTAATCTTACCATTTTTATGGGACAGATATTAAAAAAGGAGGATAATGATGAAAGTGTAGAGGCAATGGTAGCAGGAGAATGAGCAGTGCCGTGTGTTGGCATGGCAACACCTCATCATTTCCGGTTATGAGAAAACGGGGTAGTAGGGTAATATTTTGAGTACTAACCTGCCAAACGCACACTAATAAAATTAGTATACTGTGTATACTTTATAGTTTTAGTGCGTAGTACGCAAATGTGGCGCAGCCCCACTTTCTCGCGCTGTATTTAGGCCTATTTTGGGTTTTGTTTTTGTTCCTTAAAGAATTTAATGTCCACAATTGTGAGGTGTTCTCGCTCCCTGCTGGGCTGGCGTTCACGTTTGGAAGACTGAGGAAAAAGCCTAGGTTTCTTACAGGGCCGAAGTCAAGCACAACATATTTAACTCATATTATCAGATTAAGTAGTCGTGTTGGAGCAGAGCAATCCCCAAACTGTGCCGCCCTCCTCCAGCCTAAATTTCTCCACCCTGCTCCAACGCATCTCAGACTGTGAAGAAAGAGGGTTTTAGATGGAAAGACATGTGTGGTGCTCCCAGTCAACACCGGTGAATAACTACTGACAGCCGAAGGACTAGGAAGGACAAACCATGAGCCAGCGACAGGGTGTTGGGCGCTCAAGGCTTATCGATGAGCGAGAGCAGTGAAGGCCGTCCCCTCTGGGCTGAACCGACATAAGGGCTGCTCGGGTTCAAGTAAGAAGCATTTGATGATATCTTGAGAATCAGCTGATATTCATTAAAACTAGTAACTGGTTTTAAACTGAGCTGTTTTTCTTCAAGTTTGAGATAAACATCTAAACGTAAGCATTCAAGCTCGACCTACTCAGCACTCAAATACCCCACCGGATGAGCGACTCCGCTGTCACAGCTGTCACATCACACAGTGCGAGTGTCTGCTGTTCCAGGCTAGATTGTAGCAGAGATGGGCACTCGAGTGAGAGACCCAAGTTCAAGTCGCACTTCAGTCGCATACAGATATGACTCTCCCCTCGACTCTGACTCGTCAAAAAGAACAACATAAACAACGTAAACATAGGAAACATTAAGTTAGACACACACCCTTTAGCCTTGAAATACAATGTATGTCCAAATGTTTGTGGACACTCCTTCTAACACATGCATTGTTATTTGAAATAGGACCCATTGCTGAAACAGCGCACATGTGCAAAAGTGCAACTAGCTTGTCTAGTCCCCGAAGAGAAGTACTGCCAATAGAATAGGACACTCTGGAGCAGATAATCATCATGAACCTATTGACATTAGTGCTCCATCCGATACTTTCATGGTGAGCTGGGGTGATCTTCCAACATCCTGACCTCACTAATGCTCTTCTTACAGCAATGCTCCAAAAACTAGTAAAAACAGTTCCAACAAAACCAAGAGTTTATATATATATATATATATATATATATATATATGTGTGTGTGTGTGTGTGTGTGTTTGTTTATTTATTTATTTATTTATTTATTTGTGTCCAAGTACTTTTGACAAAAACCTGGTGATACGAAAAGTATTATTTATTTGTTTGTTTGTTTGTTTGGTTGTTTGTTTGGTTGTTTGTTTGTTTGTTTAAAAATTCACCGTCATATTAATCTTAGTAAAATACATTGCCATCTAGTGGTTGGAATTTAAACACAACACAAAATGAACCATTGTGATCAATCTTTATTTAAAATTAAAAATCAGCATCGATACAGAACTACAGAACATATCAGGGTACTTTGATATATAGCAATACTTTCGAACACCTATACTAGATAGTTTACTCTGATATCCAATCCAGTGTTTGAGTTTGTGTGTATTATGTATATAAATGTGTTTGTGTGTGTGTGTATATGTGTGTGTATATATGTATATGTGTGTATATGTATATATACATATATGTGTATGTATATGTATGTATGTATATATATATATATTATACACACAACTGGATTGAATATCAGAGTAAACAGTATTCTAGTGTGTGTGTGTGTGTGTGTGTGTGTGTGTATACTTTTTTTCTTTATAAATTATTATATATAAAAAATGTATACACACAAACTCACACACACACAAAAGTACATCGTTCACATCTCCTTCTCTATATTTTAGGGCTGGCTGATTCCCTGCAGCAGCGCAGGTGGCTGGAAGAGGGTGAGTTCGAGAAGGGCGAGGGGCCGCAGCAGGCTCGTGTGAACAGGGACAATCTGGTGAGTGAAGCCGGCACAGGTGTGAGCTCTAACGGCTATCGACAGCTAGCTCCCTCTCCGGAGAGAAGCGGCAAGGGCGGACTAATGCCACTCCGCACCCATTCCTTTTTAATGGTCACTCGTGTGGACCCAGCTGGTCCTCCTGCCGTCCTCAGGGTGCCTTGGCTTTTATTACCGTCCGTTGTATGGATTGTGGCTCATTTAGAAAGCCCCACTCTTCCCTGGGGGCAGATGACTCTAGTGAAGGCAATGGACCTGAAACAGCACAGCTCTCAAAAGGACCACTTTTACACTGCAGAACCATTTAGGTCGTCGATATGGTCTCCCTAAACTCCTGCGTTTAGCACAAATTTAGTGCCTATGGAGAAACAGCACTGTTTAAGATAATAACGTATCTTCTACTGCTAGGGAGGGGAGCATTGAGCATAGAAAATGTAAGCCACACTGTGTGCTACTTAATGCTCTGGTCCTGGTCTTGCTATAGCTCTGCATATTTTGATGTGTTCTCTGCTTTTACTCACGTGTTTGAGTTAATCAAGGCATTAACAAGCCCTTCTGGAGTTCATGCGAGTGTGCTAGGGCAAGGAAAACACCCAGTTTGGCGCCTATGTGCTGCATTCTTATATACACTATATGTGCTTCACTGTCTGGAGGCACAGTGGTATTCACAGTGGAAATTCAAATGGAAATAACGTATTACTGGCTAGTACCTCACAGCAATGACAGCAATACCTTGCAGCAATGTCAGTTTTTTTTTTCCAAGCAGAGCCTGGAGTTTCTGTTCTTGCTTTCTGGCCCCACAAACATACCTCAAACAATTAGAGCTAATTTATTAGTACAAGTATTAGTAAAATAAGCTACACCCAGTAGTTGTGTTGGCAAGAATAAGCACATGTTTGCATTATGGGTATTTCAGTACAGTACCCAAACAGCAACACAAATGTGTATCAGAATTAAAAATCCTGGCTGTCTAAAGTTAAAAGGTCAGATGCAGGCATCTGTTTTTGTTTTTGTGAATCAATAAGGTGCTCTAAACTTCATCCATCAGATAGCCTGTAATTATCGACAGACGGACTTATATATTGATAGTCTAATGAGTTCAGTGCAGTGCTATCATAAAAATAAAAGCCATCAGATAGCCCATAATTATGGACGAACAAACCGACTGATGGACATATTGATTGTCTGATGAGTGAAGTGCTGTGCTGCTATAATAATAAAATAGTAATAATAACTGACATTAACCGGCTTTATCTGTCTCAGGTGTACTTTTATTTCCTTGATTTTTGCATATCTTCTTAAATTCGCTAAAGGCACTTAAAGGCACTTATATGTTAGATAAAACCTACTTGTTTTATATCAAACGGTTCAGATCAGATTAATCTCAGCTCTACAGACCTAAAGCCACCCCCATGTTACCCAGAGCACTGTGTGAAGAGACACTCTGAGCTTAGATCTGAACAACTAAAGTCAGATTGTAGAAATTCTTCATATTTCCTATTAAAACATCCTTTTACTCATGTGGACGAATTGTTGTGGTGCTTGAAACAAGTTTATCAGAGTCTAAGAGATAGAAAAGCAGTGGAAAGTCTGAATAACATGCTATATAAACGGTGAGTCAGTTGGTCAGTTTTGCACGAACCCATAGACGGTAGCAAAAATCTAGCATTTCCAGATGAGCGGCAATTGACAAACAAGAAGCCGCCGGTTAGGCACAGCGAGAGGCAGAGACTGAGATCTTGACTCCTCTACACGGCCTCGTAACTCCAAATGTGAGTCATGATTGCATTGTATGATTGCAGTGATCTGCATTGGAAAGGAGGAGTTATAGCCTATAGATTTAGGAAATGTGTGAACCGTAGTTTTGTGCTGTACTATCACAAAGATCTTAATAGAAACATCAGATCATCATCAGATTATATCAGATTTGATGCACCGGCACGTTCGTAGACTCCAGATGGTTAACGTAATGAGGTTTGTGTGGAGAAAACCTGTATGTACTAAGCTGGGCTTACCTTGGCCCTATCACGAATTATTTAGTTCTAAAGATTCACTGAGTGACAAATTATGCATTGAATGAAAGTAATATAGTGTAGGTTTTCATAGTTTCTGCACAGTTCAGCTGTTCAGATGTACACTAATCCATTTTGAGTGGTTTGATGCAACTTGGCTCTAGAGAAATGGCACAGAACTGAAATCCGGTAGCGGTATTAGGATGATATCACAGAGTAAATTACAGCCACCATATTCAGATTATTAGAAAATGACAAATATGGAGATGAAAGGTTTTTGTGTGACTGACTGATTATTACTATGTCTGTCATTATTACCTATAATATATAGATATATAAAGGTAAAGGTGCAGGTATTTGTCACTGTACAGTGTGCACTGCACAGCAAAATGGGTCCTCCGCATTTAACCCATCTGTGGTAGTGAACACACACTCACACACACACTAGTGAGCTAGGGGCAGTGAGTATACACACACACACACACACACACACACACACACACACACACACACACACACACACACCCAGAGCGGTGGGCAGCCAACTCCAGCGCCCGGGGAGCAGAGAGGGTAAAGGGCCTTGCTCAAGGGCCCAACAGTGGCAGCTTGCCGAGCCCGGGAATCGAACCCACAACCCTGTTTTCGATAACCCGGCGCTCTAACCGCTGAGCCACCACTGCCCCACATAATGATAAATGTATTAAAAGTTTTGTTTGGGGACTATTATTACTATTATGCCTGTCATTTACCTTCACTTTTTTGTTTTTATTTTTGCTGAAATTGCTTCTCAAAACTACTGCAAAACAGTGTCTCAGCTGTCAAGCTGTCAAAAGATTCATATTTCATGTAATAGTTTTCTGCCTCAGACCGTTTCACACTAAACCTCTCTGGATGACTCTGTTTATATCTAGCAATTTACTAAGGCTGAATTGCACTGATCCTACTTGATGCTAAACATCTACATATTAGGCTGGATTATGTCTTCGATAGCTAAATTACAGTATATGAATTTTTGTAGTTGGTTTAGCTTGGTAACTCCAATAACCCAAATGATAACTCAAATATGAGATAACTCAAACTGTCTGCTATTGCATTATTGTAATTTTCCTTCACCTGAGTGAATCAGACAGATTAGACTGACATGCAGACAACAGGAGTGGTATAAAAGCTAGGTATGCTAGCTAGCTAGCAACCTGACTCACGAAAAAGCGGCACAGTGATTCGCACCACGTGACCAGGGTGAGTTGTTTGTCTGCAGTCTGTTGCACTTTTGATGGCTGAGGTTCAAAACTGAGCTGTTCTGCTCCATCTGTATGCCTGTGGGACACACACACACACACACACACACACACACACACACTCAAATATACATACACACACTGTCCACAGTCCTGGCCTGTGGCTGTGTGGCAATCCCTGAGCTAATTCTGACCCAGTGAGCAGTCACCTTTAAACACCTCCCAACCCATCATCCTCTCCCCTGCTTGACTGACAGCACCCTGCAGCTCAGGCTCAAAACACCTCTCAGCCTGTTTATTCTGGTTGCTGTCTGATCTGCTTCTCTCTTTCTGACAATTTTGTAAACACACGCACCCTGTTTGTTTATTTATTTATTTATTTATTTATTTATGGATTAGCATTTTGGAAATTCGCCTTATTGAATGGCAAAGATTTGCTCGTGTTGTTCGTATGGTAGCCCTTATAGAAGTGTGAGGAGATGGATAGGTTTTCTTGATCACTCATGAGTACACGAGCAGAGCGGATGCGTCTTCTGTGGAGCAGCCTGGGGGACAAGCCGTTCTGTCCCTCTCAACGCCATATCAGTAGCTCCTCTGCGTCCATGGCTCCTGTCGGCTGTGACGACATCCCATCAGGTCACTGGAAATGCGCCTTCATGGTCAGTTTTCCAGTGCTAGACTAAGCCTAAGATTGAGTACTGAAACACCACTGACAGATAATGAGTGGTACTTAATAATATATATTGAATACCTTATATGGACAAAAGTATTGGGACACCTGCTTTTTTGTGTTTCTTCCTAAATCGAGGGTGTTAAAAAAGAAAAGCTTATCCTGCTTTTCTTGGAGTAACTGTCTCTGCTGTCCAGGAAAGACTTTCTGCTAGATTTTGGAGGAGCATTTCTGTTATTTCAGTTCTGAGCAGTTCTGTTGCATTCAGCAATAAGAGTGTTAGTGAGGCCGAGATGTCTGATGGTGCTCCACCTCATCCCAAAAGTATTGCATGGAACACCAACCATCATTCCAGGGAACACAGTTCTTCCACTGCTCCACAGCTCAGTGCTGGGGGCCCAATACCCCTCCAGCACACACTTGGTATTAGGCATGGTGCCAATAGGGTCTTGTTTATCTTCTCCACAGAGTCCTATTGTATTGGCAGTACTTCTCTACAGTGACTAGACAAGCTGTGTGTGTGTACGCATTTGCAGAACTCTGTCAGCAATTGGTGCAACATCAAGTAGCTGAATACTTTCATTAGAAGGGGTGTCCACAAACATTTCTCCGAATAATTTGTGCACAGGAGATCTGTTGCATGTCTACATTTCATATTGCTGTGGACGTCCAAACACTCTAGACTGGCACTCTAGTCTAGACTGGGCTGGCAGAGAAGAGTGAAGTATCTAGAGATTTCTCCCTAAATCATTTATACCCACGTAGAACCAGAGCACAGAGTGTTTTGGGGTGATGTTTCCGTGATGTCGCCTCATTTATTTATTTATTTGCTCGCTTATTTATTCCCTCATCTATCTTCTTGCCTCCCCAGCTGCCACGGCTGTTTGATGGCTGCTTTTTCTACCTGCTGGGATCATTCCAGAAGCCTCCTAAAAATGAGCTCCTGCAGCTGGTAAAGGCAGGAGGAGGCCAGCTCCTCAGCCGGCAGCCCAAACCGGACAGCGACGTCACCCAGACCCTGAGCTCGGCGGCCTACCACGCTCAGCCCGGCTCGGACCAGGCCTTCTGCACGCAGTACATCCTCTACGGCCCCGAGGGCTCCTACAGACCCGATCGGATCCGCCTGGGCAAAGTGTGGTCTGCGCCCTCCTCGTGGCTTCTGGACTGCATCAAAGCCTTCAGCCTGCTGCCTGTACCAGAGCTGTAACAGGGCTGCATTTTACAGCAACATCAAACTAAGACAAAATACATATATATACGTGTGGTAGAGCAGATGTATATTAAAATATATATACGTGGGGCCCTGTCAGCCTACATTCGTAGCTTCATAGTGTCGCTGGGGGGAAATTCTGGCACCAAGAACAACTGTCAGATTCACATTATGTCAAAAATGAAAAAGAGCAAAAATGGACATACAAGGTTTGGATAACAGGAAGCAGGCCTGATTCCAGGAGGCTAGTGTTCACCTCTGTGCAGTAAAGACCATTAAGCAGCTACGCTAGTGGTTTCTTAATGGACTTGCCAATTATCTGATAAGAAGGAGACACTGAAACGTGCAATTGGACGGAAGAACCACTGCTGTGTCTAAGAATATAATGGTGATTGCACTGTGAGGCTTATAAAACTCACCGTTATAAAGCTGAGGTATGTGCAGGCAGTCCTGACAGGCAGTTCTTTTTTCTTCAGGTAGTTAAGGAGGTGCCAGCTTTGGCCAGTGCTGTTCCTACAGTGCTAAAGTGTGACAGTGCTCTTTAGCTGTCTCTTCATATACTTCTCCTTAATCCTGCTAATGGAGGGCTCACTGATAGTATACCAGTGTAAAAGAGGGGTACCAAAAATAAGTCATTAGTGAAATCGTGGTCTGTTTTGTCTGTGATGAGTGATTTTTTTTATGTCATGTTTGATTCATACTTGGAAAGATAATGAATAAGTCGTTATAATTACTATATCTGTGTTAAGAGGGAAAAAAAATCCCTGCTATCCTGCTGAGCTTCGTTTCGCTCTGCAAATTACTGTGTTGAACATTGTTGAATGGCTTTGCAGGGCTATTGTGCCTGTTCCTTTTATGGGTTGAATTATACCATCTGAAAGAAAGGAAAATTAGGATAGAGCTACTTTTTCTTTTTTTTCCTTCTTCTTCTCTTTTTTCTTTTTTTTTTTCTCTTCTCCTTTTTGGAAACGCTGTGACCCACTTTTGAGCACTGCATTTATTGTGCAACTTGTATGAAAACCATGAAAAGACCTTGGCAGTGTTTCACCCCAAAATACACAACGTAATTGCTAAACCTTTTAAGACCTCAACTGTTTGTTTGATGTTTTTGCTATGACTAATTTTCTCTGTCTATCTAAAGCAAGTTCGTTTCTTTGCTCTTCTGAATGCCAGAAGGCTTCCTCCCAAAGATCCGTGATGTGCAGATTGATTTTAGGGAAGAGAAGGTGGAAGACACGAGCAATTAATCCTCCCCTCGGCAAGACACGAATAAGTTTTCTTCGCCGTTCGCTTCGGCGCAGGTTTAAGGCGAAGGGAATAAAGGTAAGATTCCTGGCCCTCGATCTCGGAGGTCCTCTTTGGCCTTCTCCCAAAACACAGCTTTCAGTGGGATTACTCAGGGATGCTCCTAATTGCTATTGATTGCTGTGAGCCGCATTAAATTGCTTGGCCCTCGTCTTGCAGGGAGGTGGAGGAAGCAATTAGTGGCGTGGACAGGGTTTCAAAGGCCTGATTAATAGGAGGGTACAGACAAACCCGTGGGCTGATGGAGAAAAAGAGAAAGAGTGAGCGAGCGAGCGAGAGAGTGAGTGAGTACAGATCAGCTGCACGCTGAACTCCCAACACCTCACTCAACAAACTTTACCCACCTTGCAGACTAAGAGCCAAAGCCCGTAGTCTGCTCAGCCAGCACAGCTCCAGGAGCAAGACTGAAAACCCACTTCCAGTCTCCTGTCTCGGGGGGATAATGCTATTCAGCTCAATAGCACATTTGTTTTGCTTAGTTGCATCAAATACGTTTGTGGTAGCGTGTGTGAGGAATTTGATTTATTTGCCAATTTGCCCAAATTTGCTGTAAATGCAAAAGTTTTGTGATCCAGGTCCAGGTTTTGATCCTGCATCACAAACTCCACACAAATTTCAACCTTCTGGGTTCCACATTATGTTTGTCTGGATGCTTAAAATGCCCATATTGTGGAACAAACTCATTTTCTTCAATTTGTTTTGTATAAAAGAGTGTGATGTAGCTGATGTTACTCTGTTCCTGTTCCCCTTGTTCATACAGTCCATAAATAAAAAAAAACTGAGCTGCAAAAAACTACTTTTTTAACGTTTACCCAATTTTCCTCACCTATACTCTTTTCCTAGCATGTGTAATTCTCCTGACACTGAGAGGGTAAGGCCTCACACATGCCTCCTCCTATGACTCATACACTGGCCTCTGTTGGAACTGCTATCACAGATGCACCCGGGCAACTAATGTGCTCTGAGGAAAGGGCTGGGTGCTCAGCTCTGATCTTCAGCTTGCAGACGCTGGTGCCGGCCAGCATCACACTGCAGAGTGATCTACCATCTACCCATCTAGAAAGACCAAGGCCAGTTGTGCACTCTCAGGCTCCGGCTGCTGATGCATGCAGCATGACCTGGGTTGTGGGGCCGTGCCTTAGTCTGCTCGCACTTCATTGTTTTGATGATGTTATGAAAACCAATAACATTTACATATTGTTGCTGGCATGCAAAAAAAAAAAGCATCCAGATCTCTGAAACAGCAACTTTACCGGAGAAGTGAAGAACCTTGTATGGTGATTTTATTCCAAATCATTTTGGAGCCTTTCTACTGGTTCTACAATGTAAAGAACAACCAAATGCAGATTTTGTCCAAGTGAAACAATAATGGCGATTCAAGGCTTTTGTGTGATTTCGATGATGTCCTGTATTACATTCAGCCATAAACAGTTTCACTCCATCCATTGTTGCTGAAGGTATAAGGAGTGTTTCAGCCTGGCCTGCTTTTTTTGAATGAGGGTTATCTCAAAGCACAAGGCAGCCAGAGGTCATTTACATATATCAGCCTTAAAACAGCATTATGCATCAAATTTATTTTAACATAACTGCTTCAAAATCATGGTGATGCTCCACTGACCTGTAATGGACAGTATATCCTTAATATCACGGCTACTCCGGGCTCGGCATGCTGCTAATTGCACTATGTAACTATGCGTAACCTGAGTACAAATAATAATACTAATAATACACTACAAATACTGTAATATTACTAATATTCTCTCACTTTTAGTGACGGCTCTGTATCTCTCGGCTTGTCCAGAAAAGCATGTTTGTAAAGAGTCCTAAGGAATGGCTCAAATAGCAAATTCCACGTCCCTGGCTGCAGGGGGAGCGCAGGAGCAAGACATACCAGTTCTCTCAAATCCTGCTTAAAAAGCTTAATAACAAAAATGGACAGTTCGGTTGTGAAGCATAGTTTGGAAAATGGTCACGCAACAAGGTCATTAACTTGTAGCTGTATGCAAATATTTGGGCACTAAGTGTAAATAATTCACATCCTCTACAGACACTCATATTTTAATGAGCAATTACTGTTTATTTGCCGAAAGGATGTGAATTGTTTACAGTCTGTGCTTAAATTGCGGGGACAAATAAAACAATGTGTAATGTACAGACTTTATGCTAATCTTTGTTAATATTGTTTTCTGTTTATTAATTTTTTCTATATATTCTATTGTTTTTGTGCTTACCCCTTAAATTATGGTATTATTACTGTTATCAGTCCAAAATATTATTATCCAGTAACTGTTGTAAATGATTGCTGAAACTAATAGAGGGAGGTCCTTAGTTTAAATTCACTAGGAGAATGCAATGAAGTTCTACTTCGCCATCGTTGTCTTCTGCTGTGTCTAAGGTAGTGCCCTATTCTCTATATAGTGCACTATTTGGGGGTTCCGCCATTGAGCAGTGGCGTCCGAAAACATGGTGCTGGATGCCCTGTAAAAAAAAAAAAAAAAAAAAAAAAAAAAAAAAAATATATATATATATATATATATATATATATATATATATATATATATATATATATATATATATATATATATATATATATACTGCTCAAAAACATAAAGGGAACACTCAAATAACATCCTAGATCTGAATGAATGAAATTTTCTCATTGCTGACAACAAAATCACACAAAAATCATCAATGGAAATCAAATTTATTAACCAATGGAGGCCTGAATTTAGAATCACACAAAATTAAAGTGGAAAAACACAACAGGCTGATCCAACTTTGATGTAATGTCCTTAAAACAAGTCAAAATGAGGCTCAATGTTGTGTGTTGCCTCCACGTGCCTGTATGACCTCCCTACAACGCCTGGGCCTGCTCCTGATGAGGATCTCCTCCCAGACCTGGACTAAAGCATCCGCCAACTCCTGGACAGTCTGTAGTGCAACGTGACGTTGGTGGATGGAGCGAGACATGATGTCCCAGATGTATTCAATCGGATTCAGGTCTGGGGAACGGGCGGGCCAGTCCATAGCTTCAATGCCTTCATCTTGCAGGAACTGCTGACACACTCCAGCCACATGAGTCTTGCACGGTGTTGGGCTGTGTTGGGCTGTGAGCACAACCTCCATCTGTGGACGTCGCGCCCTTATACCATCCTCATGGAGTCGGTTTCTAACCGTTTGTGCAGACACATGCACATTTGTGGCCAGCTGGAGGTCATTTTGCAGGGCTATGGCAGTACTCCTTCTGTTCCTCCTTGCACAAAGGTGGAGGTAGCTGTTCTGCTGCTGGGTTGTTGCCCTCCTACGGCCTCCTCCACGTCTCCTGGTGTACTGGTCTCCTGGTAGCGCCTCCAGCCTCTGGACACTACACTGACAGACACAGCAAACCTTCTTGCCACAGCTCGCATTGATGTGCCATCCTGGATGAGCTGCGCTACCTGAGTGTGGGTTGTAGAGTCCGTCTCATGCTACCACGAGTGTGAAAGCACCACCAACATTCAAAAGTGATCAAAACATCAGGCAGAAAGCATAGGTACTGAGAAGTGGTCTGTGGTCCCCACCTGCAGAACCACTCCTTTATTGAGTGTGTCTTGCTAATTGCCAATAATTTCCACCTGAAGTTTGATTTACTTGGAGTTATTCTGTGTTGTTTAGGTGTTCCCTTTATTTTTTGAGCAGTGTGTGTATATATATTTAATGTATACTAAACCGACCTGGAATAGCCATAATCCATCACACAGCGTGGATGTGTTCAGTTCCATCAGCAGCAGCAGCAAATAATACTAGACTTCATGAGGAGAACTTTGGAGATGTTCTAATGATGAACACAGTCATGGAGAACCACCACCACTTTCTGTAGGAGTGTTATTATCAGTGATTATTCTAATATCAGTGATTTACTGTGGAAATGAACTCTTACTGCCCAGATAAGCAGCTTTTTAGTTACAGTTCTCACAGATGCCTAAAACATTTTGCACAGGGCTGTATGCCATCCCTCTCTTTTCAGAACCCTTTTTATACCATTTAAATTAACTAGGCACCCTTTACAGTGTGTCGATCATTTATAATCAGTAGATCAACAGATATGTCATCAAATGACTTCTCATTATACTAGCGTACTTTAGTTATTATGTCCATATGAGACGGCATATGACATTACATGTAGCAGCTGTGCTCTGAAAGTAGCAGAGAATGCCTTGGGTGATATGATCACATGCTTTCACTTAGAAAACCAATAGAAGCTGTGATTTAATCAGCCTTTATAATCCTAAGGGACAAAGACAGGTCAAAGTGATGTAAAAACACATTTCTGACTCTTTGGTATAGACTATAAACTAAAATCATTAAAAACGTAAGATATGCACATTAGATTACAGCACTAACAGCACAACACTAAGAGTTTATATGGAGGTGATCACTTTCACATTTAGATACTTTCATTTAAACAGACTACAGATGCTGTTTCTGCTCAGGCTTGATGCATTTTCTATTCCAGCTACACTACTGTTGTTTTCGCTGCTGTTGGTAGTGGTAGTGGTCGTAATAGTAGTAGTGGGGGTGGTAGTGGTGGTGGTAGTGGTCGTAGTAGTAGTAGTGGGGGTAGTAGCAGTAGTAGTCGGGGTGGTAGTGGTGGTGGTAGTGGTCGTAGTAGTAGTAGTGGGAGTAGTAGTGGGGGTGGTAGTGGTGGTGGTAGTGGTGGTAGTAGTGGTAGTGGTGGTGGTAGTGGTCGTAGTAGTAGTAGTGGGGGTGGTAGTGGTAGTGGTCGTAGTAGTAGTAGTGGGGTGGTAGTGGTGGTGTTAGTGGTCGTAGTAGTAGTAGTCGGGGTGGTGGTGGTAGTGGTCGTAGTAGTAGTAGTGGGGGTGGTAGTGATGGTGGTAGTGGTCGTAGTAGTAGTAGTGGGGGTGGTGTTGGGTGACACTTTTGCAGTGGTCCTTTTTAAATTGAATAATTACTCTTCAGACTCTGACATTTCAGCCACATCTCAGTGATGTAGCAGCATCTGAACATTCAGTAGATCATCAAGATGTTACTGAAGACTTCTACTGAATCCAGCTGTTCTTCACTTTTAGGTGGAGAGTCCAGGTTCAGATCTGTAGATGTTCACCTGAGAAATCACTGATCATCTAACAGCTCTAATACTGACCATCTCAACATCCTCAACCAGCTGCTGTAGAACTGCTGCTGAGACCAATCTGGAACTGGAGATTAGGTTGAGGGTTAGGTTTTGGATTGAAATTAAGATTATGATTTGGGCCAGGGTGTGTGGATTAGGAATAGGTTTTAGGATTAGGATAAGAGTCAGGATGAGGGTTAGGGTTAGGTTTTGGGTAAGGCTGGGTTGGGATCAGGGTTAGGTTTTGGGATCGGCTGGGTTCGGATCAGGGTTAGGTTTTGGGTAAGACTGGGTTAAGATGAGGGTTGGGTTTTGGGTAAGACTGGGTTAAGATCAGGGTTAGGTTTTGGGACCGGCTGGGTTAGGATCAGGGTTAGGTTTTGGGACCGACTGGGTTAGGATCAGGGTTGGGTTTTCGGTAAGACTGGGTTAAGATGAGGGTTGGGTTTTGGGACTGGCTGGGTTGGGATCAGGGTTAGATTTTGGGTAAGGCTGGGTTAAGATCAGGGTTAGGGTTTTGGGTAAGGCTGGGTTAAGATCAGGGTTAGGGTTTTGGGTAAGGCTCGGTTAAGATCAGGGTTAGATTTTGGGTAAGGCTGGGTTAAGATCAGGGTTAGATTTTGGGTAAGACTGGGTTGGAATCAGGGTTAGGGTTTTGGGTAAGGCTGGTTTGGGTATCAAGGTTAGGGTTTTGGGTAAGGCTGGTTTGGGAATCAGGGTTAGGTTTTGGGTGAGGCTGGGTTGGGATCAGGGTTAGGTTTTGGGTAAGGCTGGGTTAAGATCAGGGTTAGGGTTTTGGGTAAGGCTGGGTTAAGATCAGGGTTAGATTTTGGGTAAGACTGGGTTGGAATCAGGGTTAGGGTTTTGGGTAAGGCTGGTTTGGGTATCAAGGTTAGGGTTTTGGGTAAGGCTGGGTTGGGTATCAAGGTTAGGGTTTTGGGTAAGGCTGGGTTGGGATCAGGGTTAGGTTTTGGGTAAGACTGGGTTGGAATCAGGGTTAGGGTTTTGGGTAAGGCTGGTTTGGGTATCAAGGTTAGGGTTTTGGGTAAGGCTGGGTTGGGATCAGGGTTAGGTTTTGGGTAAGACTGGGTTAAGATCAGGGTTAGGGTTTTGGGTAAGACTGGGTTGGGATCAGGGTTAGGTTTTGGGTAAGACTGGGTTGGGATCAGGGTTAGGTTTTGGGTAAGGCTGGGTTAAGATCAGGGTTAGGTTTTGGGTAAGACTGGGTTAGGATCAGGGTTGGGTTTTGGGTAAGGCTGGTTTAGGATCAGGGTTAGGTTTTGGGTAAGACTGGGTTAGGATCAGGGTTGGGTTTTGGGTAAGGCTGGGTTAAGATCAGGGTTAGGTTTTGGGTAAGACTGGGTTAGGATCAGGGTTGGGTTTTGGGTAAGGCTGGTTTAGGATCAGGGTTAGGTTTTGGGTAAGGCTGGGTTAAGATCAGGGTTAGGTTTTGGGTAAGACTGGGTTAGGATCAGGGTTGGGTTTTGGGTAAGGCTGGTTTAGGATCAGGGTTAGGGTCAGGGATAGGTTTTGCTTCATGAAAGTAACTTATCACCCTACGTTAGTTATCTGTCAGTAATCAGTAATCATCCACAGATCTTCAAGAGGTTTACCTCTGGATATTCAGATTCTTCACTGCTGCTACTGCACTGAAATGCTGTTGATTCTGTTGATACTGACACTGTTAGGCATTCATAATCATCTACAAAAAAAGACCACTCAAAATAATTGTCACCATTTAAAGACCACCTATTATCTGTCCCCTTATCTAAGTCAGGAGTCTTTTGTTTTCCTGACTTCTGCAGAACCTCTGCGCACTCTGCCTGCCGCTCTGATGGTTTTCAGCGTACCTGGATGTGTGGATGGGGAGCAGTGCTGACGCCAGCGCTGAAGAACACTGCGTCTGCATTATCAGTGATCAGAGCACAGCCCCTCAGCCCCACAGACTGTGTGCAAGTATCTGGGGGGGCCAGCAGGTGTGATGTTCTTACATGAGGAACAGCACCAAGAATAAATCAACACACACACACACTTTTTTTTTTTTTTTTTTTTTTTTTTTTGCTGAATACCACTTTTTCAGTCTATTTAACAAAATAGTTTTTGTCTTCATAAATAATACACATTTTTGTCCCCTCTTTTAACCTCTGGATTGAGAATACACACTGTATGCTTGGATATTTACATGTCTGTACAGAATGAAGGGCACCTTGGATTGGTTTAAACACTGGATGAAGAACACAAGTGTTTTTATGATCGACGTTATTCAGCGATTCCTGACGCAGATCCAGAGAAACACTTCTGCTCTTCATCATTTTTTTCTTATTTTCTTTTTGTTTTTAAGCTTCTCTTAAATATATTCATCTGGTTCTGAGTTGATATAGTGTAATAACAATATTTACCTTGAATAATAAACATTACTATATTAAACGGTGGCTATAGGAAATGACAGTTTGCTTTAAGAATGACCCTTTAGTGCCCGTAGTAAAAGCTTGATTGTTTAACAGTATGTTTTCTTAATAGATACAGTTTGTTTTTCAGGCACAAATTTATGTAACAGTTTTTGTTTAGAAAAAAAGAGAACAATCTTTCATAGCTTCCAGCTACAGTTAGTCGGTGTCTCAAAAAAGGGCTGTGGTTCACTTTTACAAAACGGACCGTGAATGAGAGAGTGCTTCAGACTGGAATAGACAGACACCATGTGCACAACATCTCTACAGACAGTTTGGTGAACAGTTCCACAGATGCTTCTCTTGAAAAATCCTCTAGTTCCTCCCCCTCCTGTTGGGATCCCTGGCTGCAAAGCGGAGATGTTTGACCACACAGCAAAAAATTAGGATAACGGTAACAGGGTCCATCTCACGGGCCTAGCCAGTGAAGTTCGTTTTCCTTCATGATTGTCATAAATGAACAGACGAGACACTCTGCTTCTCCTTCTCCTTGTTCTTCTTCTCAGCAGTGCACCCATCAGCCAGGTTACAGGACAGCAACAGAAGTCACGAACGAACACTAATTAATGATGCCATTCACACACATCTCACATCTCAAGGTTGTCGTCTCGGTGTAAACCAATGTGCACTATTCCAAGAATGTCAGACAGCGTTTAATGGCATTGAAGGTAGCTTTACGTCGCAAGAAAAGACGTCCACACTGCATTTTGGCACTCGCTTCGTTACAAACAGAACACGACGTGAACGTACAAGCTGGTTACATCCAGGCGTGAGGCTGAGACTTTGATCAGTGGTAATGACTGGGACTTCTTCAGCAAAGGGCTGTGTATCAGGAGCTCATAATTGGGGCAATTGGAGAGGGAGGGGGGGTAAATTTTCATTTGATAAAGGCCCAGGTAAAGGATCCTTCCTGGGCTTTGAAGGTTCCTTTAAACATGGAGCCAAAGACCGAGTGGTTTGGCGAGCCCCATATCCCTCTAAAGCCTGCACAGAGGCCGGATTAGCTCAGAACTCTTCCACCTGATTTTAGCCATGTTTGAGCTCCATGCCCAGAGGAATAGTCTTACTGAAAAAACACATGAAGACCACGATCTGAGTGACTGGAGAGCTTTGGCTGAATTTGCTACTGAGGGATTTGCAAAAATACATAAACAAATGGAGTCTTTTTAGTATGAGGACCGTGCTTTACTCCAGTAGTACTTTGAAGGCTGTCCTTTTCTCCTACAGGTATTTTGAGCAAATATAACAATAATAATAATAATAATAATAGTTTTGGATGTTGTTCTCATGAGCATACACTATATGTTCAAATGTTTGTGGACACCCCTTCTAATGCATGCATTCATCTAGTCCCGGTAAACTACAGGACTTCCTATAAAGCAGTGGAATTGTGTTCTCTGGAATGATGGATTCTGCTCCAGCCAATCCTTTTGGGATGAAATGGGAAGTTGGGGATGATAAGGTGGGGTGGTAATCATCCGACATCCTGACCTCGATAACCCTCTTGTGGCTGAATGTAATCAAATCTTCACAGCAATGCTCCTCCCAAATCTAATAGAAGGCTTTGCTGGACAGTAGAGACAGTTACTCCAGCAAAAGCAGGATCAACTCTTTTTTTAATACCCTTGATTTCAGAAAAAGGAATGAATGAGAAGGTGTCCCATTACTTTTGTCCATATAGTGTATCTTCCTAAAGGAGTGGTTTACAGTAAAATCACATTTTTATACAGTATCTGTTTCCATCTAACTGATATGTAGTGATAGCGCTTTGCCTAGTAATACTCCTACAAAAGTACAGACTTATTTTCATAATCCTGTTATTAATATTTTCTGTCTATAATGGAACATGTATGTTGCAGCTCATGTACCTTTAGCTTTTCTGACTCCCCAAAAAATCTACTGATGGCTCATAAATAGCTCTGCTGTTTCTCTGCTGTTAGCTGTAGCCTTTCTGGAAGAGCTAAACATTTTTGTCAGTGTCAGCGTTATTTTTTATAAACTTTGCTCCTTCTTCTGCTCCTCAGCCCAGCTCTACCTCTCCACCATGTTGTTTGTGTTTGCTATAAGAGGCAGGAGGGAAATCTGTCACATGACCCTAGTGTTTCCAAAAACTTGCAACAAATTTGCGAATCAATAAACTGTTCTCTAAATCTGAATATTTATTTGTCATTATCTGAATAATTTAGAAAATGATTTTTATTAGCCACGGTTTCCGCTTCCACACCTGCCTTTATGAACTTTTTAAAGCGTTTAAGCGTTTTCACTAAAGTCCTTTGGCTGGAATGTAGCTAACCCAAACCCTAGCTCTGTAGGCCTTGAATCACCAGTCCAAAATTAAAGTAGCAGATGCACTAAACTTCAGATTAACTCATAAAAATAAAGGTGCTGTAGAGGGTTCTTTGAATGACGCCATAGAAGAATTACTTTTAAGGGTCTAAGGAACCTTCACTTGATGCAAAGTTTCTTTAGGAATCTAAAGGTTCTTCACCCTTGCCCTTGACCTTTATTTTAAAGAGTGCATCTGTAGTTTGCTACTTTCATTTTTAATTAGAGATTCACAATTAGGCTTATGGAGCTAGGGTTAGGCGTTGACAACATTTCAATCCAAAGGACTTTTAAAACGTTTAAAAGCTTTAAAACGTTTGTAGAGGTAGAATATGGAAATGAAGACTCTCGTTAACATGTGGAACTGAGTGTTGATTGATTGTTGCCGTTTCAGCCAAAAACAGTGCATGTATAGAGAAATTTGGGGTCATGTGACAGATCTTCCTCCTGCCACTCCAAACACAAGCAACATGGCTGAGTGGTTGGTGTGGTGCAACAGATAACACCACTACCTACCACTGAGCTACCACAACACGTGGGACACTGGGAGACTGGGAGACTGGAGGAATTGAACCCCAGTGGGAGACTGGGTGACTAGAGATAGTGGGTGACTATGCTGTGCTACACCAATAAGAGTCCTTGGGCAAGACTCCTTACACTACATTGGCCCACCTCTGTAATATGAGTAACCTTGTAAGTCGTTCTGGATAAGAACGTCAGCTAAACGCCATAAATGTAAATGTAAATGTAGGTAGTGCTGGGAATGTGTATTTTGGTTTACTAGGGGAACAATCTTTAAGAGGTAATGCAACAGAAAAGTGTATAATTTTTCAAAAGTAATGGTTACATTTTAAAATATTTCTCATCAGTGGGATTTCTTTCTGGTGGAGACTAAGCTTTCTTCTCCACCACTGGCACTGAAGAGTTCTGCACTGGTGGAAAACTGGTAGCTGACCCATAACGATACAAAAAGGCCTCAAAGATACAAACTGTAGTAGTATGACCTCAAATTAAAAATGCCGTTGCAGGTATGCTTATTGGCAGAAGTGGTGGGGTGAGATGGTGTTGAGTGAAATTACAGACACTTCTAGTCCCTTCTGAAGAGGTCATGCTATTGCATTCATTTTCACCTCATTATTAAAGCCATGGATCTGTTATTAAGTAGCTCATCCATCACTGCTGGGCAGCAGGGTCTAAAAGGTTAACTGGGATGAATTCTCTTTTGGTAGCAAATACCTCTGATAAATCGTGTGGGCTTGGTGGAATTCGCCTTTGAATTAATGACCGGTATTTATCATCTGGGGGAAAAAGAAGGCAAGCAGGCGGAGGCTCTGTTCAGGCAGGTTGGTCGGTCCGCTCGAGCTGAACCAAAGAATCTATAAGTGATGCATTTTCTGATTCTAAACGAAGGCTCAGGCCAGGGCTCTGTGGCGCGGGGGCTCGATGCAGATAATTCGTAGGCTTTTTGCAGCGGGGAGAATCTGTTGTATTAGCCTCAGAGACTACTCTGAGGCTTCTTATTGGTTTAAGTGCTTCTAGAGGAGTTCTTCAGTGGGTGAAGTGCTTCGGTGGATCAACATGTGGTCGCTCAAAAGCTGCGGAAAATACTAAATCGCCACGAGGCCGGGACTGCGGCGTGTCGAGGATGAGAGGAAGCGTTCAAGGATGTGGCTTTGAAGCAGTAGGCTGTGTGTAGATTGCCGCCTTTGCTTCAGCTCCCTGCCCGCTGCGCCGCATGTCTGCCGGGTAATTTATCAGCGAATATTGCCTGATTAAGGAAAATTAAAGCAGCCTGCTTTGGGCTTGCTAATTGCTGAGATAAGTTCAAGCTGTTGGCCTTTAGGAGGACTTTTGCTTGTTTGGGCTGGAGGGGGGGAGGGAGAAAAACAAGGACATCTCAAGCAGGCAGGGGGTAATCTGAATTAATGCTGCCGTGTTTTGTCTTGTTGGCTTCCAAGGCCTGGAAACAAAACCGTGAGAAGCTTTTGGAGTCTGTGAAAGCCTAGCACCACTCAGTAATTAGGCTTTTAAGCAGTGTAACAGTCTGATGATGTGACGCCCCACTCAGGATGCTGTCATTAAGGTATAATTACTTTTACATTTACATTTATGGGATTTGGCTGATGCTCTGGTCCAGAGTGACTTACAGTTGAATCATGCTACACAGGTAGGAGAATGTAGAGTAAGGAGCCCAAAGACTCTTAATTGGTGGAGCATGGTCTGCTTTCCCAGCCAGGGAATCAAAGTCCAGTCTACACTGTTAAAAGTATAAGATCCTTGAGGATGTTCCTCAATTTGAGACTGTGAAGGAACCTCTTAATGTGCTTTGAGGAAGCTTCAAGAAGAAAATGGTTCCTGCAAGGTTCCTCCAAGCAAGGTTCCTCCAAGCAAGGTTCCTCCAAGCAAGTTTCCTCCAAGCAAGGTTCCTTCAAGCAAGGTTCCTCCAAGCAAGGTTCCTCAGTTTAAAATTGAGGAAGTCTTGGGTCAGCACCAGTCCTGTATCCTGCTTCTTACCTAAAAATTCTTTGCTTTCAGAAACACTTCCACCACTCTTCCTTGACCTTTTGGCCTTTCTTGTACTATTAAATCTAAATCAGCAGGAGTTGAAGAGAAATTCCCAAGATTTTTCATAGATCTTCACCAAATTAAATAGTACAGATGTGAACAAATTCATTCCGAGTGGTTCAGCGTGAAATGCTCAATTCCAGAGAAACTAAGACCCTGTTAACACCTGCTGACTTCATGTGACCAGTCTCTGGATTGTATCTTGATCAGATCCAGATCGGCTCATTGCAAGGCCATTATTACTGGTGTTTGGGTTATAATGGGAGGGGCTTTGGTTGTGGAATGCATCTGGAAGATAGTAATGTGTTAAAACAAGTGAGTCAAATGTGTCTATCCAGATATAATGCAGATTTGATTTAATCCCGAGCCTCCAGAGGCAGGAAGTTAGCAGGTGTAAACGGGGTATACGAGTGGCGGTGAATGAAACCAGACGTCTGAAGAGTTGAAGCCCCTGAAAGCTCCCTCACAGACTCCACCAACCACCAGTACCCTGCCTGATGCACGAGACATCATTTTCACACCAGGTTTAAAAAGGAATATGGCCTCAAACGTCTGTTTTAACCTATTCCTGACTGAGAAGCACACTATATGTCCAAATGTTTGTGGACACCCCATCAGATGAATGCATTCAGCTACTTTAAGTTATAACAAATGTGCAAATGCACAGATACATACAACCTTAATCAAGCATTGCCAATAGAATAGGACTTTCTGAAGTAGATCATAACACATCATAAACCTACTTGCATTATGCTGCCAGGCCTGGGCTAGAGGATTATAAAGCCCCTAAGCACTGTGTTTTCTGGGATGATGGTGGTGCTCCATCCAATACTTTTGGGATGAGTTGGGGATAATGATGAGGTGGGCTGGTGATCATCCAGTGTTCCTCCAAAATCTACTAGAAAGCCTTCTTCAATGGACAGTTGAGACAGTTACTCTTAATAAAAGCAGGATAAACTTTTTTTTTATAGTACACTTGAATTCGGAAGAAAAAAAATGAATGAGCAAGTGTCCCAATACTTTTGTCCATATAGTGTACAGGTAAGGTGCTGTATTTATGTATATTCAAATTGCACTGTAAACATTGAGACGCTTGGTTCCATTCACCAAAACCAGAGAAACCAGAGCTGGTTGAAAACCCCACTCTGAACGACTTTCCTTACATCTGATCTTCTGAATTCTGCAGAAATTGTAACAGTTGATGTTCAATCAACTGTTGAATGGACCCAATGAATGGAGAAGCGTATTACCAACTCCCAGCATGGGATTCCATTGTTTTTGATTAAAGCATCATAATAATGCTTAAAAAAAAATCTCAGAAATATTCAAACCCAGGATATCATCAGACTACTTCATGTTTGGAGATGTAGTTGCTCTCTAGGAGCTGTGCTGTTCTAGGCCGTAGGCCTAAATAGTGTTTGGTCTACCAAAGAGCTTCATCTGAAGAAATCCTGCCCCCTCAAAAACCAGAAGCGCACATCGTAGCTCATCCGTTCTTTCAGCGAACATCCTGGATGTAATAGTGTGAGCTACCCCTGGGATGTAAATCCCTACATGAGAAGCCTCCCAGGTTTGTGAATGCAGCTGTAAACCGGCAACAATACACAGATGATCTGACAAACAACTTATCAGCAGCTCTCGCGCAGTCATGAAGTGCAGAAACTCACATGTTTCTGCAGCGTAAGCAAGAAATCAAAGCCGGATGAAACCATTATAGAATCAAACAAAAACAAACAAACAGTGTCTTCAGATGTTTCCTTTCCTTTGACACTGCCAAGGTCTAGAGTGTGTTTGTATTGTCTGTGTCCGCATGTGTGTGTGTCCATGTGTGTGTGTGTGTGTGTGTTCCTCAGTGTGTGTCTCAGCTTGCTCAGCAGCCTCAGTTTTGCCAGACGTATTGTGCTCCTGCCAGTTCGTCCCCCTGTGTCCCAAGGTGAGCCGTCCCGGTGCCGGACGGCCCTGTCACTTGCGTGCCCCTCCTCCTCCTCCTCTCCGGAGGGGGTTTCTATGACGACGGCTGGCCGTTGAGGCACTCTCGCCGCAAGCACTGTGCCGGCTTCCACCAGTCTCCGTTGTGGCAGCGGCAGATGGTGCAGTCGTCCACCTTCACTTCGATGCCGGCTGGAATGATCGTCGTTCCGGCGTAGCAGTTCGGACCTGCCGCATGGGACAGAGCGAGGGAGGGGAGAGAGTTAGAGTTAGAGAGATAGTAATGAGAGGGAGCTCTCGAGAGGATCTTTTGGAGGGGACGGCGGAGCGGCTCGAGACACCCGGGGGAGTTCTGAAGCCAGAACAGACGCACACATCTCTTTCACGGGCACGCACCGATGGGCTTGTTTCTACAACATTAAAGCTCTTTTTCTCCACCCCCCCCCCTCTCTCTCTCCCTCTCTCTCTCTCTCTCTCTCTCTCTCTCTCTCCCTACCTCTCCCCTGTACTCTCTCTTGCTCTCTCTCTCTCTCTCTCTCTCTCTCTCTCTCTTCTCTGTACTCTCGCTCTCTCTCTTGCTCTCTCTCTTCTCTTCCCTGTACTCTCTCTTGCTCTCTTTCTCTAGCTCTCTCTCCTTTCTCTCCCCTGTACTCTCTCTTGCGCTCTCTCTCTCTCTCTCTCTCTCTCTCTTCTCTTCCCTGTACTCTCGCTCTCTCTCTTGCTCTCTCTCTCTTCTCTCTCTCCTGTACTCTCTCTTGCTCTCTCTTTCTCTAGCTCTCTCTCTCTTCTCTCCCCTGTACTCCCTCTCTCTCTCTCTCTCTCTCTAGCTCTCTCTCTCATTTTTCTCCCCTTTACTCTCTCTCTCTCTCTCTTATTTTCTCTCCCCTGTAACTCTCTCTCTCTCGTCTCTCTTTTTCTTTTCCTCTCTCTCCCTCTTTACCCCCCCCCCTCTCTCTCTCTGTACAGAAATGCTTTGCATTCTAATGTGCCCTAAGCTCAGGAGGCTGGCAGGCAGCCTTGCTGGCAACACGCAGACCCACACACACACACGCATGCACACACACACACACACACACACACACATTTCTGCTCTGAGCACTGTCTCTGCTCTCTGTCCCATCCACTGGAGTCTCGCTGGGTCTTTTCACCATGCCAAAAGAGCTCATTTTCGCCGCTCTCTGTGTCTGTCTGCCTCTCTCTCTCTCTCTCTCTCTCTCTTCCACTTTGGCTTTTAACTTCTTCTTTGTCAGTCTTTCATTTTTTTTCTTTCTTCTGTTACTCTTTCTCTTTTTTGTTCTTCTATTAAAAAGACAAAGCAGAGTCAGAGTTGGGTTAGAGGGGTAAGAGGAGGACCTTACCTTACTTGTTTATTTTAAAAGCAAATTTTAATTATATTCTACTTTTTGACCGTTTATTTGTACAATAAAGCTCCAACGACTAATCGATTTAGTCCCCTAAAATCAAGGACCATATGAGTTGGCAACTAATTAAATAGGCGATTACTTGGTGATGTCATCATGCATGTTTCTCGTGCTGAGTAGGACTGGTTCAGGAGGCACGTGAACCCCAAATTAAAAAGCTAAAGTTAAACCATTACAGTGTGGAATACAGTTTTGCTGCCGCTTTTACTGTTCCCTCAATCTGGATGCAGAGCTGCAGTGAAAAATATAAAGATAAAACTGGTACAGAGCCAGAAAGCAACGTGACCACACAGCCATCTACAGCGCCATCACTCTAGTGTGTGAGTGGAAGGTGGAGTTCTGTAAGTGTGAGGCCTGGCGGTCTCATGTGGACACGGGCTGAGTGTAGGGAGGTCTTCAACTTGGTAAACCTGGAGACGTCCCTAATGAGGAAAGCGGTTACTGGTTACGTCTCAACAAAAGGAGCCAATTAGCTTGCTGGTTACAGATAAAGTCCCGCCCTTCAATTAAAAGAGACAATCGGTTTGTAGGTTATGGATAAAGTCCCGCCCTTTGATTAAAAGAGACAATCAGCTTGCTTGTTTGCTTGTTTACGCCGCGAGTGAAGCAGGGCAATACTGTGGCTTCGAACCTGACCATGTCAAAATAAAAATGATGGAGAAACACAAAATACAAAAAAAGCTAAAATTACTGTCTCACTTTTGTCTCCCTATTTTGTTTTGTGGGGAAAATTGATTAAGGAAAAAATTTGTTTTGTTTTGTTTAGTTTTGTTATATTTTATTGCTGCTATTTTCACGTCCATGGTTTAATAGAATATTAATCTTTAATATTCACTGGTTCATTAAAACAGAGCATTTCTGAATAACTAATTTAACTATATGCCTTTTTTGTAAGTTAGCATTAAATAACCTCAAAATGAAAATTTAAAAGCTGATCATACATTAGTTATTTGAGAATTGAGCGATTCATAATCCAAATAATTGATTATTCATTTCCATAATCAATAGATTATTCAACTATATAAAATAGCCATTTGTTGCAGCCCTATTGTACACATTATTGTTGTTGTTGTTATTATTATTATTATTATTATTATTATTATTATTTTAGGTAGCCGTAAATGGGGCAGTGATGGCTAAGTAATTAAAGTGCTGGTTTATTGCTCACAAGGTTGTGGGTTCAATACCCATGCCGCTATTGGGCCATAGAGCAAGGTCCCTAACTCGCTCTGCTCCAGGGGTGCTGTAGCCTGGCTGACCCTGAGCCTGACCCCTGCTTTCTAAGCTGGGAAAAGCAAAGAGAAGATTTTTTTGTACTGTAAGGCCCAGCAGTTAAGGCTCAGGGCTATTGATGACAGGGTTGTGGGTTCGATACCCGGGCTTGGCAAGCTGCCACTGTTGGGTTCTTGAGCAAGGCCCTTCACCCTCTCTGCTCCTGGGGCGCTGGATTTGGCCGTCCACTGTACACTGGGTGTGTGTGTGTGCTCACTGCCCCTAGTGCACTAGTGTGTGTGTTACACTACCACAGATGGGTCAAATGCGGAGGACACATTTCGCTGTGCAGTGACAAGTATGTGCATCTTTACCTTCATGTTTAAAAAGTCTGGCACTGCAATGCAAATTTATTTATCTGGTTTCCTAGAAATGGGATTTCAAACACAGCACTCTCAGCATGCCTGTACACGCACAATGCAATTCATTATTGCTCTGCTCTGAAGAACAGACCCGATCCTGATGAAACTTGTGGTTTGCTCTGCATAAATCTGAATTAAGTAGAGCAGTAAACTCAGTTGTGTATGAAATATTCATTCAGTCATGCCATTTTTAGGCTTGCAGGTTGAGTGTGTTGGTGTCTGCGTTCAGGGGGTGAGAAACCTCACTGATCACTGACCATCAAAATGAGTGTCAATAGATCAGTCGATACACAAGGGAGGATAAAACGGGAGAAGCTGGAATTGTATTAAAAGGCCATGTTGAATGAAGGCACTCAGCCCTGTTAGAAAACACAGAAACCCTGAGGCCTGACAGCTTATGGTTTAAAGCTGCATTAGATGGCCAGTCCAGTCAGATTTGATTCCAGCTCTGATTGGGAATGTTTTCTTTTACAAAGTGGAATGTGTCAAAATACAGTTTCAATCATAAAAGAGCAAATGAAAAGCAAAAAGAAACAGATTTGGGGTATAATAGCCTGCCATCTAGCAAAATAAGGTTTCACGGCAGCTTATTAACCACTAGTCATGCACTAATAATGCTGTCAGAATCTAAACGCTCTTGTTTACATCCAGTTGGCATTTAATTTCGATGAATTTATAACCACAGTAGTCTGCAGTTGAAGTTGGTAAGAAATGTGCCTGATACTCTCTTACATTTCAGGACTGAAATAGATATTAACTAAGGGCAGCATCAGGTCCCTGCACCTTATCCAGAATGCAGCGGCACGGGTCGTCTTCAACGTTCCTAAATTCAGCCATGTCTCTCCACTGCTGCGTTCTCTCTTCACTGGCTTCCTGTAGCTGCTGCACTCATCAGATTCAGAACCCTGACGCTGGCCTAGAAAGCCAAGAATGGACCAGCCAGCCCCTCTGTACTTGATGGCAATGGTCAAAATCCGATCCGCACCAAGAACCCTTCCAGCTTCAAGTATGGCTCAGCTCGACTCGCCATCCTTTAAGATCCACAGAAGACGAGCGTCCAGGCTTTTTTCTGTCCTGCACCGAAGTGGTGGAATGAACTTCCCCTGGGTGTCCGAACAGCAGAGTCCAACGCTCGCTGTCTTCAAACCCAGACTGAAGACCCTCCTCTTCTGAGAGTACTTGGGTGAATAGCAGAGTGGTCTCCTTACTGACTTGTGTTTAGTAGAGTCTAAACTTGAATTATTAGCCTAGTTAAACTAGCTGAGGTTTTCTTGGGTAAATAGCAAAGCACTTTTGTAAGTCACTCTGGAGAAGAGCGTCAGCTAAATGCCTTAAATGTAAATGTAAATGGAAGAAATTCAGAGCTCTACCCTGACAGTTCCTCTACATGCACTACATGCTTAAAATTTGACCGATGCCATAGGAGAACCGCTTCTGGTTCTAGAAAGATCCGTTTTTGTGAAAGAGATGTGAGTGTGAAGAACCTGTAACCTAGTAAAAACTTTCATATTGACTTCTTCCAACCTATAAACGGTTCCTCACACATACTCCTCACATCTCTTTCACAACAGCGGTTCTCAACGGAACCAAACCTTCTGTAGCACCTTTATTTTCAGGAGGGTAATGTAGCCTGCAGGCGGAGACTGAAAGAGTTCGGGATTGGGAGATTATAGGATAAGCAGAGTTCTTTAGTGGCGAGGGAGATGAGGAGCAGGAGTCAGTGCCGTAGTACTGAAGTCTGGTCTTGGTCTCAGGACCTCATCTTCATTACTAACACACTGCACTCCTGCTCCTCATCTTCATCACTAACACACTACAAGTCAAGTCAGATTTATTTATATAGCTTTTTACAACTGTTGTCGTCACAAAGCAGCTTTACATAAATACTAAGAAGAAAAGAAGAAAATAACGTAAGACATGATGGATCAAAGACCCCTAGTGAGCAGCCAAAGGCGACAGTAGCAAGGAAAAACTTCCTCAGAGCTGGAGGAAGAAACCTTAGGAGGAACCAAGACTCATAAGGGGGACCCGACCCGTCCTCCTCTGGTCAGAACTATTTAAACATTGATGATAAAAATGACCAAACCAGATACAACAGATAGTTAATAGTGGTGATATTAATAGTGGCAGATAGACACTTCGGATCCTCATCTTCATCACTAACACACTGCACTCCTGCTCCTCATCTTCATCCTTCATCACTAACACACTGCACTCCTGCTCCTCATCTTCATCACTAATACACTGTACTCCTGCTCCTCATCTTCATCACTAACACTGTTATTCTACTTCTCATCTTCTCATCGTCTGGTGTGTGCTGTAAAAAACTGTAGGCTTGTATTGAGGGCGGAGATGTCCAGTTTTATACACTATAGGTTGGTGTGGCTACATACTTTCATTCCAATCAAACAGGAGCACACACCAGCCACAGACCACAGATAACTCTTAGAGAGAGGTCACATGCATAAGTATATATAATCGCATATGACATACTTTAAGACATGTTTTACTTGGAAGTTTGCAGTTGCCACACTTTTCAGCATATACAGTGCATCACAAAAGTGAGTACACCCCTCATATTTCTGCAGATATTTAAGTATATCTTTTCATGGGACAACACGGACAAAATGATGCTTTGACACAATGAAAAGTAGCCTGTGTGCAGCTTATATAACAGTGTAAATTTATTCTTCCCTCAAAATAACTCAATATACAGCCATTAATGTCTAAACCACCGGCAATGAAAGTGAGTACACCCCTAAGAGACTACACCCCTAAATGTCCAAATTGAGCACTGCTTGTCATTTTCCCTCCAAAATGTCATGTGACTCATTTGTGTTACTAGGTCTCAGGTGTGCATAGGGAGCAGGTGTGTTAAATTTTGTAGTACAGCTCTCACATTCATACTGGTCACTGAAAGTTCCAACATGGCACCTCATGGCAAAGAACTCTCTGAGGATCTTAAAAGACGAATTGTTGCGCTACATGAAAATGGCCAAGGCTACAAGAAGATTGCCAACACCCAACAAAAGAGCAGGGTCCACTCAGAACAGATGTCACTTTGGTTGTCCAAAGAAATTAAGTGCACGTGCTCAGCGTCACATCCAAATGCTGTCTTTGAAAGATAGGCGCAGAAGTGCTGTCAGCATTGCTGCAGAGACATGTCAACAAAGGACATGGATTACTGGAACCATGTCCTATGGTCTGATGAGACCAAGATTAATTTGTTTGGTTCAGATGGTCTCAAGCATGTGTGGCAGCAATTAGGTGAGGAGTACAAAGATAAGTGTGTCATGCCTACAGACAAGCATGGTGGTGGGAATGCCATGGTCTGGGGCTGCATGAGTGCAGCAGGTGTTGGGGAGTTACATTTCATTGAGTGACACATGAACTCCTATGTGTACTGTGAAATACTGAAGCAGAGCATTATCCCCTCTCTCTGGAAACTGGGTCGCAGGACAGTGTTCCAGCATGAGACCTCTGAGACGACCACTGCTTTATTTTAAGAGGCTGAGGGTAAAGGTGATGGACTGGCCAAGCATGTCTCCAGACCTAAATCCAATAGAACATCTTTGGGGCATCCTCAAGAGGAAGGTGGAGGAGCGCAAAGCCTCAAATATCCGCCAGCTCCATGATGTCGTCATGGAGGAGTGAAAAAGCATTCCAGTGGCAACCTGTGAAGCTCAGGTAAACTCCATGCCCAGGAGAGTTAAGGCAGTTCTGGAAAATAATGGTGACCACACAAAATATTGACACTTCAGGAACTTTCACTAAGGGGTGTACTCACTTGCCGGTGGTTTAGACATTAATGGCTGTATATTGAGTTATTATATATTAAGGAATAAATATTTGGACACTGGAAGCTGCACACAGTGTCATTTTGTCCGTGTTGTCCCATGAAAAGATATACTTAAATATCTGCAGAAATGTGAGGGGTGTACTCAGTTTTGTGATACACTGTGAATGCATGAACATATGCCATATAGCAGCATATATCATCAATCCTCTGGAAGATCTACCATACTGCTGAGGAAAGTTCCAACCTGGAGCTAAAACACCTGGTCTAACTAATCCAGTCCTCACGGGGAGGACCTTAATGAGGAGATTGATCAGCTGGATCAACAATATCAATGATATCAATCTCTACAAGAAGACTGGAGGAGGGTTGGTGACCACAGCTACGTGGGCTTTAACCTTGTAAAGCAGACTTCACACCGAACTAAATAATTTCAGGTCCATCAGAATCAAGGTTTGCTGATCACCAGAAGCATGTGGGAGGACGAAGAAAGCAGTGTTTGTGTTTGTGTTGAATTCATGAAAAATTCATGACCTGCCTAACATGATCGATGGTTCTGAGGATGTCTTTTCTATCATACAGGCTACAGTAGCCTGTTTAAGAAGCAGAACTGAGTTGTTTACATTAACCTATTTAAATTATAAGTTATGTGTATATTGAATATACACATACACACTATATGGACCAAAGTATTGGGACACCTGCTCACTTATTGTTTCTTCTGATTTCATAGATATTAAAAAAGAGATGATCCTACTTTTCTTGAGGTAACTGTCTCTACTGTCCAGGGAAGGCTTTCTGCTAGATTTTGGAGGAGCATTGCTGTGAGGATTTAATTTCATTCAGCAACAAGAACTGTAATGAGGACATCAGGATGTTGGATGATCACCATCCCACCTCACCCCCAACTCCCCAACTCTTCCCAGAAGTATTGGATGGAGCACCACCATCCATCATCATCATTAGCATCATCATCTGCACCATAGCTCAATGCTGGAGGGCTTTATACCCCTCTAGCCTGGTATTAGGCATGAAGCCAATAGGTTCATGTTGATCTGCTCCAGAGAGTCCTATTCTACAGGCAGTACTTCTCTACAGGGACTAGACAAGCTGTGTTTGTGTGTGCATTTGCACATCTGTGTCAGCAATGGGTGCAACATAAAGTAGCGGAATGTATGCATTAGAAGCAGTGTCCACAAACATTTGGACATGTAATGTGAACGTATATATGTTTTGTTCCCCTCCATTTCATCATACTCTCTGCAGGCTCTGCTGTGCTACTTGTATTATACTGTCAATCGGTGACTCCACATATCTGCCGTAGAAATGACTGAAATCATGTGACACTTGTCCACTAGTGTACCTGTACGCCTGATGTACGGCCACCGCAGAACAACGCACTGCAGATGTTTTTAATGTAGTTCCATTTGTGAACTTTTTTTTTTCATTCACCTGAAAGTTGCTGTCACCTTGCCCGGTAATTTGTTTCCGGGAAGGCGAGCACATTTTAGGAAAACATGATAAATTGAAATACTTCTGTTTCTCATATTGCTCACAGAAGCACATCCTACTGTTAGAGCCAGTGAATTCGCAAAGGTCTGGAGTGCCATCGCTGTACTTGCAGCCTCATAAAAATGCAATATTTATGGCATTAAAATTTCAAGGAACATTTAGAACTCCACTTGAAGACAATAGCTCTTTAAAAAGAAATGAGTATCTTATGGCATGGTGATCTTTTCTGAAGTTCAATCTCCAGACTGGGCCTGTAAAAGTAACTGGAGGGGTCGTTTAGGGGTCAGAAAATGTTATAGTTTCAGAGCCTAAAATGAAGTGTAAAATGAACTGGCTATAACTTTGATACATGTGTATTTGTGCAAGGACCAGGGCCAAGGACTTCACATGCCAGAGTTTGGGCACCGCAAGTCAAACATTTGCTACTATGACTAGTTAAGCCAATAAAAGGCCCAAACAAAAACAAAGACCTGATATCCAAATCCACCCACCTGTTTATAGCGCCCCCTAGCACTAGCAATGTCTCGACACTAGGAGGGTAAGGACTTAACACATGTCTCCTCCGAAACATATAAAGCCAGCCACCATCTCCACCACACCAGCTAACAGACGCCCATGCCGACCAACATCGCTTAAGAGTGATGAGGTGAGAGCGCCATCTACCCACCTGGAGTGACCTGATTTCCAAAAGGTATAAAGTTGTCTTTTGCCTTTTTAAAAAAAGCATAAATGCAGTTCTGATGAAAGCTCCTGGGTATCGTGTTTAAGTAGTAGAGATCTGTATCGGAGACCTTGGTAAATGTTATCAAAAAGCTCAAAATCTTAAGGTGGCCTGAGGTGAAAGTTTACATGGTGCTCTTTTTCTTTTTTACACTTTAATGTTTACATCTTTAACTTTATGCCTCTTGGAGATCAGTTCTTCTTCTACTCACAGGAACAGAAATTGACCAGGGGTGCCTAAAGTTTTGTATGACACTAGGGTTGATCTCAAATTGATATCACGATTAATTGACACGACAGTTCATTAATCTCAACTGCAATTAATGAACGATTATATAAGCTGCCCAGTGGGCTCCTCTATCTTGCTTCCATATTTCAGACTAGATTAGACACACCTGGTTGAATGTGTGCTGATCATTATCTTAACATTATTTGATCCAAATGCTAGGCTGACCAAATTTTTGTTTAAAAAAAGAGGACACTGGGGACACACGGGTATCTGACGTAGTGGGGAAGTCATGGCTGGGGGGTTTCAAGTAGGCCTAAGTTGAGAGATGATTGGGTCTATTAAGGCTACCACATCTTTTAGAACTGCTGCCGATGCTGCATCGCTCTGAGGAAAGCTCTGGGTCCCAGCTCAGCCGACCAGCATTGCTTAAGATTGATAAGAGGGGAGTGTCATCTACCCTCCTGGAGAGAAATTTAAACTCTTGACCCCCAGGCCACAGTGTTAGCGCTTTAGCCCACTGAGCCACTACTGGTGCATTTGTTAAATTGTACCTGTAAAAGGTAAACTGCTATGTAATCTTGCTTTAATATTGGTTGAACATGGTAATACCATGGTAAACACACATGTTGCCTCACTCAGGAGCTCCCATTAGAATAGCAGTGTCAGTGCAAATCCAATGTTAATTTTTTAATTAGCTGCAGCTGTAATTGCAGTTCATGACCAGTAATAAAAATGACACTTTGCTGTTTAGCAGTGAAAATATACTTTCTGCTAAGATACTGTGTACCCTTCGCTACAACACCACAAATATGCTCACAGTTAGCTGCAGCGCTAACTGTATACACATTACCCACAAGCATAAATACCTCTTATTCACCAGGGACTCCAGAACATTGCTTACATGTGCAAATTCCTTCGCCTATCGATACCTACCATAGATCTTTTAAAGTTATTTGGCAGAGAGCAGGAGGCCGGCACTCAGGCGATGGAAGTGCGCGTGAGGATGTGTGACCACTGGCACTGCCAAGTGCGATTACTCATCGGCCACTGAATATGGGTGTCACTGGAACAAGGACAATGCTTCCGCAGCCCGTCACCTTGGCCGGTGGACAAAGACCAAATGCTGCGTGCTAACAGACTGTGTCGGCCTTACAGCCGTGGAAACCTGCTGTACGTGAGTGGCTCTGGCTGCCGTTCCATCATCGGCCCCTCCACGCTCGTTCTGTAAGCAGCTCAAGGCCTTGGCGACGCCTTGGGCTAGAATATGTAAGCAGCTGTCCAGGTGCACTTGCGCATAATTCAACAGTTTAGCAGGAGCGTTTTTCAAAAATGCTACTTTTCCCTCCGTTCAGGCCCACAGGACATGTTACGACATGCCAAGAAGTCTCTTGTGGGTGGATGGGTGGATGTGTGTGTGTATGTGTGTGAGTCTGGCTGGCAGACAGAGTGATACACAGTGGGAGATGGTAGTTTAGCTATATAAAAAAAAAAGATGCTGCCATGTCTGAATACTTTGATTGACTGAGCCTTGGCATTCTCTGTGTCAGTGTTGATCTTCTGTCAGCTCTCCCAATGCTGGGATGAGCGTCTCTTGACATTTACTGTCTCAATTCCTCCATAGAACACAATCTGCTGGAGATTAAAAGACAGGCTTCCAGTAAAGCTTGAGTAGTAGTATTTCTCTAGCAGTCTCAGGATGTATGGAGTACAGGTAAATTTAATGCTTTCTTCTCGTGCAAAACTATGAACGAGCCAAGCCTGTGAGTATGAACGTAGAGATCAATGCTTGGTATAGTATGTCTGGTGTTAAGGTTTATTTCTACTTGAGTAGAAGTACTAGAGCACTTGCTCTTAACTACACTTAATTATCATTAAAACAAGATAAATCTGCTCTTCATTGTAAAATACAATGACCTCTTTTATGTTTCCTGTACCATTTTATGTGACCATGCCTGGTAAAGGACGCAAGCTTTGCCCTCAGAGTCTTAAGATGTAGACCACATATCTACTAGTTTTAGATCTGAAGGGCCCAGAACCTCACGAACATTGCTTGTGACTCACGGTACGGTAGTATTTTCTGGCAATGCCGGCAGCCAATGTGGTAGCTAACTCATTGATAGACATGCTAACACAGCTGTAGTGCTGCTGGGTGAGGCTGACATTGTGGTAACAATGCTGGGGGCTGTCGCAGTAGCAATGCCAACACCGTGGGAGTGATTCTAATGCTGACATAGTAATGCTAACAACATGATAAAGATGCTAACGTTGTGATAGCAATACTTCCATTGCAGTAGTTGATGATAATGATGCCATACAGATGCTAACGCCACAGTAGCACCGCTAGTGTGGCCGCCATAATAGGGTTCCTAACATTGTGGTAGCATTGCTGGACCAGGCCAACAGACAGGGCGCTGCTAAAGCTGACCTAAGCTTACATGTCTCCTCGGTAGCACATATACTTATTAGCTTTGTGGCAAAATGTCCTCAGACTGTCAGTACCAGAAAATGTCTCTGCTAAGCAGTCCTTGCACAAGCATGCTCCAGCAAAGTCCGTCAGTCATTCAGTCACTCAGCCAGTAAGCGAAATTGCCCCTTTTTTCATTATTGTTAGTCATCCATTTATTCATCTTCTCCCTGGTCAGGATTGCAGTGGGTCTGGACCCTACCTGGAATCAATGGATGCAAGACAGGAATACCACTGGACAGGTATAATGAAAGGTGTCCAGGTGTAATGAAAGCTATATAGCCAATTCACCTTTTTGGAAGATGGAAAGAAACCTGAGCACCCAGAGGGAACCCACACAGATACATAGAGAACACACCAAACTCCTCACAGACAGACACACACAGAGAGCAGAGTAAAGATCAAACCTATAACCCCAGGCCTCTGGAGCTGTGCAGCACTCACACTACCTGCTGCGCCACTGTTATATAAGGTTGGATTTCTAGTAAATATCTGTGTGCTGCAGATGTTATAAAGCCTTTCTTGTGCATTAAACTGGCATCTCGGAATAGCGGAATTAATCAGCTGTTACAGCCGTGATTGAAAATAGAGTATTTGGGGTGGAGTTTAGAGAAAAGAGTGGTATGTTTGGTTTATTTTAAATTGAAAGTGTATCATATGTTCCTTTTGGATACTCCAGTTTTGTCCTACTTCAGAGTAATGAGTAAAAAATTCATGCAGACAGTAGTGAAGTCAAAAGTACGATTATTTTATTTTATTTTTTTTTACGGTAAAATGAAAAATGTGAAAGTACAAATAAAACTTTTAAAGGGAAATAAATTAAAGGTAGCATTATATCACTTTTCCACAGGTTAACGCAGATCCCTGAGGTCTAATGAAATGTCTGTGACATGCATTGGTTAGACTACCATAGGTCCATAGTCACTAATACAGTCACAATTTTAAAATTTAAAATGAAATTCAGGAAAATGCTGACATTTGTTTGTTGTTTTCTTCATATTTTGACCATTGCAGATTAATGTCAATATCTATCTCTCTGTTTTCTATTACACATTTGAAGGCTTGTTAATAATATTACTTCATGGGTGTGTAATTTCAGGCAGAAAATAATAAAAAAAGGAGCTGGAGTGTAAAGAGGTTAAAACAGTAACATTAAGAATGGCTGTTTTTAAGTGCCTGTTCCTTTAAATGATAATGAGCCACTGCTCACCCAACATCCCACATCCCACCTCACAGACTTTACTTCTAAGACTATTAACATTTGTCCTGTTTGCACTTGTTAACTAGCTAACATTTACTTCACCTTGAGTTCACCCCTGTTCAATCATTATGAGCATAGAAGTCTGTTAGCTAATACAACAGAGCTGGTGGTTAGCATTCCTGCTTTAAGTGCATTGAGTTTTCCTGTGGCGCTGAATTAGAAACAGTTTAAAAAGATGTGTTGGAGGAACTACATGGTAGCCCACACCCTCCCAGCACTGGTTACAACATGTAATTGGGGAGATGCTATTTTACATTAATTTAATCATGAGGGGCAAAGAGAACGTTTGAAGCTTAAACCAAACCAACTCTATTATTTATGTGTAGAAATTTGAATTATTTGTGATATAAGGCTTTTAAAGGCTTGCTGGTGCAGTGGAATACATTGCAGAGTTCGAGTCTTATTAGAGTCAGGCTTTAGGTCTGTTTAGCTCTTCAGGTCTGTTGTAAGGATCTGTGCTCAGACTGGACTTGCTGGCTCCCTCAGGCTCCAGCTCCGCCATAGCCTCCCTGAAATGCCACCACCAAGAGCATGTCGCTGTGTCCTGTCTGCCTGCATTAGCTCCCTCATCTGGCTTCAAGCGGAGTCTGTGTGTGTATGTATGTGTGGGGATATGTGGGTGTGAGTAAGGCCTAAGACAGGCAACACGGGCTTGTTCAGCTTCAGCACCCTACACCACTCTTATGATTGTAATGGGGAACTAGGGGTATATAGGTCAATGTGCGCTCAAGGGCAAAATCTGATAGATCTTAAAGTTACAATTAGAAGACGGTACACGAGCGCTCCTCACATGTCTATTTTCAAGACGCATCTCCTGAGGCCAAGGGAGGAATAACAGCTCTTCTTTAGAGCGAGGGAAAGAAAAACCGTGGACTGCAAACCTCTCACAAAGAAATCTGCTGTAGTCTCCCTTCCATTATACCCGTCATGTCCCAGATTCCATAGAAGATGGTAAATTTAATTGGCGTTCTCGTGAAATGTGTTTTGACTTTCCCCCTGCTAAAGCACTTTTTTGCATTTTGCTTACAGAATGTTCTTCCATCTTCCTCTCAGAAACCATCAAAAATAAACAAAAAGTGAAGTGCAGTGGAGATGGTTTGCCGTATATCTGCATAATAAGTTGCTGCTGTGATGTGTCTGTTGAAAAATGTAATGAAAAGCCTAGTTTTAGAACTGAATACCTTTTCTATGTTAATAAAGCCTTGAAACCTTGATGTCTGTGTCGACCGCTACAGAGCTCAGATTGGATTCAATATTTTTGCCTCAGATTTTTTATGATTCTTTTTATTTTCTTTAAAAGTTTGCCAGCACCAAAGAGCCCTTCATCGCTCACTGGGACACCCATGGTGGTTAAAATGTAGTTTAAAGGATTTAATTTAATTTTATTTAATTTAATGTGTACATTTCATATATATTTAATTGCTTTATATTTAAATGCATGATTGATGAGAATCGATCACTTTAAAATGAGTTGTCATGATTCTATTTTTTATAATATCAGTCTACAGCATTATACATCCTATTATTATATAGTAATCCTTCAAAGTGAGGTTAATAGGCTCTGAATGGCTCAGTGGTCTAATGCACTACCCCTATAGCTTAGGGGTCGCAATCCCGAATCCCAACCATGCTGTTTTGCCACCAGCAGCCAGAGTCAGAGAGAGCACAATTGCCTGTGCTCTTTCCAGTTGGGCCGATGCCTTAAAGCAGTGTTGGCTGTGACAGGCGTCTGTTCGCTGATGTGGTGAAGCTGGGGACGTGTGGAGACGTGTGTTAAGTCCTTACCCTCCTAGTGGAAGAGCCAGGAGAATGGCTAGCAGCTAACGTAAGGATGACAGGTGAATGCTAGGCCAAAAAACAAACTCAATCAATTGGCTACAACATCGTCAGGTAGCTAACCTTACATCGCGCCAAGAGGATAGCAATACTCCACTTTTTTTATTGTTCCTGTTACAGTGCTAAGCTTTGCTAGGCTATGCTATGTGGTTATTGTGATCTGTTACAGTGCCTTAAACCAGCCAATAAAAGTAGAGCTTATGTTGTTCAAAAAGAAAAGGGAGCCAGAAAAGGGAGGAGTCGTCCGTAAAAGGTAAATCTGCATGTTTCATTCTGAGGCAAAATAACAGGGTGGTAAATAGGCTTATAAAACCACACAGAATATTCTTCACCCCCAACCAAAGTATACTAACAAATACGGAATATTTTTACATTAAACAATTAAATGCATCCTATGACACCTTAAACTCTAATCTGTTGGTACCCAGGCCATTCTACACTGTCCTACTCCCTTAGATAGTGTCCTGCTGGTTGCCACCCTAGTCTCTAATCCATAATGTAATGCTTGGTTAAAGCAGCAGCCCCAAGGTGCTTTGCTTTGTCTATAACCAGTTACCCTTTGATTTGTCCCACTGATTCCCAGGGCACAGATAATGTGCTTTAGCTAAGAGAAGCGTGCCCTAAACATTGGGCTGACTCAGGGCTATCTCTTGCCCTTACAGTGAAGAAAGCCATTGGAATCCTATAATTCTAATTTTAGGTTTGGGTCTTGCTGACAAGGACATCAGAGATGGAGCACTCCCTCCAGGCTAATTAATCCCACTCAGGATGGCCTCAATCAATTGAGCAATGATTCTTGCCATAATTCAACATATATTAAGTTCAGACTGAACTTGCCATCTGTTCTTTCCAGTGGCTTGCGGTTAGCAGCACACACTTTGGGAATATAACCTGTCTGTTCAAGCTCATCTTGATAATTCTTTGCCCACCAGATCTTGCAGCTTGTCAGCATGGGACACATATTACGATCTAATATTCCAACTAGATCTGTAAGTGCGAATGACAAACCAAGAGGGTGCTAGGAGAGCGAGTCTCAGGTGGATGCCACCATGCCGAGAGGAGAGCAACATTATTCGGGAAGACTCTGTTATAATTACAAAAAACGTTTTGTTCTTGGTGCTATGCTAAGCTATTATAGCCTGTCCTATGCTCCATGGCTACCTTGAGTAAGCCAGTGAAGGCAGAGATAATCATCATTGTCCATGACCCACATTTCTATGTTTTTGTGAGAATCAGTTTTTGTTACATACTTACTATTTATACTTATTAAGATCCAACACTGGAAAATTACCTCTGTAAATGCCAATGATGCGTGATGTTTGGGAAGTCATCAATGCGTGAAATGCTAGGAGGTCACACAACTTGTTGTTTCATCAGTGCTGAACACCTGCTTTCTGCATGGTTACTTCACTACAATAAATACTTCTTCCCATCACATTTGGGATTAGCTAAAAGCTAGCGTAATGCCAGATCAACACAGTGTTAGGAGAGCGGGTGCTAGGCTGATGCCAATGAGCTACAATGTATAACCGCACACTATCCTAAAAGGACTAGTAGTAGTGCCAGTGATGCAAGATGTTTGGGAAGTCATGAATGCATAAAATGCTAGAAGGTCACATTACATCATTTGTTTTGCTTGACTGACCGATTGGATTCCAGACTGCTACAACTTTTTTTATTTTCTTTAAAAGTTTGCCAGGACCAAAGAGCCCTTCATCGCTCACTGGGACACCCATTATGGTTAAAATGTAGGATTTAATTTAATTTAATTTAATGTGAAAATGTTTTGCTTAATTGCTTTATATTTAAATGCATGATTGATGAGAATTGATCACTTTAAAATTAGTTGTCATGATTCTATTTTTATAATATCAGTCTACAGCATTATACATCCTATTATTATATAGTAATCCTTCAAAGTGAGTGGGTTATAGGCTCTGAATGGCTCAGTGGTCTAATGCACTACCCCTATAGCTTAGGGGTCGCAATCCCGAATCCCAACCATGCTGTTTTGCCATCAGCAGCCAGAGTCAGAGAGAGCACAATTGCCTGTGCTCTTTCCAGTTGGGCCGATGCCTTAAAGCAGTGTTGGCTGTGACAGGCGTCTGTTCGCTGATGTGGTGAAGCTGGGGACGTGTGGAGACGTGTGTTAAGTCCTTACCCTCCTAGTGGAAGAGCCAGGAGAACGGCTAGCAGCTAACGTAAGAATGATAGGTAAATGCTAGGCCAAAAAACAAACTCAGTCAATTGGCTACAACATCTTCAGGTAGCTAACCTCACATCGCGCCAAGAGGACAGCAATAATAGTCTGCTACAACTTTTTTGGCCATCTAGGTGCACACCCTGCCGATTAGACAGCAACTTGGAAATAATTACAATAAATCATTTGTTCTTGTTACAGTGCTAAGCTAGGCTATGCTACATGGCTACCTTGAGCTGTCTTGGTGCCATAATCCAGCCAGTAAATGCAGAGATTATCATTATTTTCTGTGAGCCCACCATAAATGAAAAAGCAGTGTGTTTAATCAGTGTTTCATTGAGGCAAAATAACAGGGTTGTAAAAAGGCCTGTAAAACCACATAAAACTTTTTTCATCACATGCTTTAGTTCAAGATTTAATCCCACCACTTTTGGGATTAGCTAAAAGCTATCAAAACGTCAGACTGACTGGGTGCTAGGAAAGTAGGGTACTAGGCTAATGCTAACCAGCTACAACTTCCTCAACCAGCTAACCACACAGTGCTGAGAGGACTTCTAGTTTTGTAATTGCCAATGATGTGAGATGAATGCATGAAATACTAGAAGGTCACATTTTGTTTGTTTTGTCAGTGCTCAGTTTTATTAGTGCTGAACACTTGCATTTCTACTGCATGGCTGATGCACTATTTTGTCCTGATCTCAGTACTTTTGGATGCTCCTACAAGCTAACATAGAGGTAGACTGACAGGGTGCTAGCTAGCATCGGTGGTGGCTCAGCGGTTAAAGCACTGGACTATTGATAACAAGGTTGTGGGTTCGATTCCCGGGCTTGGCAAGCTGCCACTGTTGGGCCCTTGAGCAAGGCCCTTTACCCTCTCTGCTCCCTGGGTGCTGGAGTTGGCTGCCCACTGCTCTGTGTGTGTGTGTGTGTGTGTGTGTGTGTGTGTATGTATGTATGTATGTATGTATGTATATATATATATACAGTCATGCCCGAAAGTATTCATACCCCTGGCAAAGTTTGACTTTACTTTTATTTAACCAGAAGTCATATTTTTGCCTTGGAAGGACACAGGCATCTCCCAGGAGATAACACGATGATGTACAAGAGGCATCATTGTGGGAAAAAGTATTTCTCAGCTTTTATACACATTTGAACAAAAAGTGGCATGTCCAAAATTATTCATACCCTTTGAAAACTATCACAGTATATGGGAAAATCCAAAGTTTTATACCATTCCAAATAGTCCAAGCTGTTTTAAAGCATCCTAATTACCCTGATTCATTGGGAACAGCTGTTTTAATCAACTCAACAGGAGAAAAACAGCAGCTCTCTGCAGTTGGTTTGTGGACAGTCATGGCTAAGACAAAGGAGCTCACTAAGGACCTGCGGCTGTGCACTGTGGCCGCTCACAAGTCAGGAAAGGGCTATAAAGCCATATCAAAATGTTTTCAAGTTCCAGTGGCTACAGTGCAAAGTATTATTAAAAAATACAAGAAGTTCCGCACTGTGGAAAATCTCAGAAGATGTGGTCGGAAGCCAAAAGTGACACCTGTGCTGGCCAGGAGAATAGTGAGAGAGGTGAAGAAAAATCCAAGGATCACCACCAAGGCCATCCTGGTGAATCTGGACTCTGCTGGTGGCGACATCTCAAGGCAGACAGTTCAACGGACACTGCACACTGCTGGGTTCCACGGACGCAGGCCAAGGAGGACACCACTTCTCCAGAAAAGGCACACAAAAGCCCGCTTGACCTTTGCAAATGCTCATCTGGACAAAGAAGAAGACTTCTGGTGTTCTGTTTTATGGTCAGATGAAACAAAAATTTAATTGTTTGGCCACAATGATGTGTGCACCATTTGGCGTAAAAAAGGAGAAGCCTTCAACCCTAAGAACACCATCCCCACTGTCAAACATGGTGGTGGGAACCTAATGATTTGGGGGTGTTTTTCAGCCAATGGACCAGGGAACTTGATCGCAGTAAATGGCACCATGAAAAAAGAGCAATACATCAAGATTCTCAACAACAACATCAGGCAGTCTGCAGAGAAACTTGGCCTTGGGAACCGGTGGACATTTCAGCACGACAACGACCCAAAACACACAGCCAAAGTGGTGAAGAAATGGTTAGCAGACAAAAACATTAATGTTTTGCAGTGGCCCAGCCAGAGTCCTGACTTGAATCCAATTGAGAATCTGTGGAGGGAGCTAAAGATCAGGGTGATGGCAAGGAGACCCTCGAACCTCAAAGAGTTGGAGCTCATCACTAAAGATGAATGGGCAAAAATACCAGTGGAGACATGCAAAAAACTGGTCAGCAATTACAGGAAGCGTTTGATTGCTGTAATAGCCAATAAAGGCTTTTCTATTAATTATTGAGAAGGGTATGAATAATTTTGGACATGCCACTTTTTGTTCAAATGTGTATAAAAGCTGAGAAATACTTTTTCCCACAATGATGCCTCTTGTACATCATCGTGTTATCTCCTGGGAGATGCCTGTGTCATTTCCAGGCAAAAATATAATTTCTGGTTAAATAAAAGTAAATTTAAGTCAAACTTTGACAGGGGTATGAATACTTTCGGGCATGACTGTATATATATATGTGTGTGTGTATTTGTAAATATTCAGATATTCCTGAATCTTACCAGGTAGTGTTCATTCGGAGTCGGAATAACAGGGTTGTTAACAGGCATCTATAGCCATTTTTCTCCCACATTTACAATTTACACTTAGAATTAAGATCCATCATTAAACATTGGTAAGTGCCAGTGATGACAGGTGTGACAAGATCATGAGGAAAAGTGCGATCTTCAGTCATTCTTTTTATCACATTGACATGCCAGAGTGCTCTGACAGCTGAGTGCACTGACAACCCTACTCACCCCTTTTTTCCTTACTAGTAGTGAAAAGACAAATGTGAGCACCAGAAGGATGTGGGCTACATTTCTGACTCAGTCATGCAGATTTGTCCTCTACAACACCCAGAGAATTCAGCCCTTTCTCTCTAGAGAGGCCACCCAGGTGCCTTTTCGGTCCCTTGCCATTTAAAGACTTGACTATAGCCACTTCCTCCTGGCTGGTCTATCCACATATACTATCAGGTCCTTGCAACTGATCCAGGAAGCAGCAGCATAACTTGTCTTCAGTTGTCAACCCTGACTCTGGTGTACAAAGTCACAAGTGGACCAGCCCCTCCCTACCTTATGTCAATGGCCAAAACCCAGTCCATAACAGAAGACCCTCAAGCTAAGTAAGTACGCCTCGGTTTGACCCATTAACCCTTAGAATGTTTGGAAGATGAGCATATAGACCTTTCTCTATTCTGGCACCAAGGTGGGGGAATGAACTTCCCCTGGGTGTCCGAACAGCAGAATCGCTCGCTGTGTTTAAACACTGACTGAAGAGCCATCTCTTTCAAGAGGACCTAAATTCCAAAACCAACAGTGGGTTCAATACAGTGAGTTATACAGACGTTACATTTTGGTTACTTAACACCATGACTTAAAATCAACATCTTATTTTTTTTTAAATCAACATCTTATTATTTTGCTCATCATACCTCACAATGCTGGTATTTTATGTCAATATGACATTTGCATGTAACATTTGAAAGAGGTTGAAATTTGGTTACTAAACACCACAACCAACAAAATATCAACTTCAGCTGTGGTCACTATCCTGTTTCCAGTTGACAGTTGACAGTAGACATTGTCCTGACATTGAATATTGGCCACACAATTTCACAGTCAGTGTTTATGCACATTATGTATTAAGTGTATGTAGCTGTTGATTATTATGCATATTTTGTATCCAGGTATCTTCACTGACTTTTGTTTTGGGTTGTATTTAAGCTTGAAGGTAAACTTGGGACTGTACTATATTCACACTAGCAAGGGATATTTTCTGACTTTGCAAGAGCTTTATCAAAACTCATTACAGCATTCCAGCGACAAAGTATAAGACTTTTAAACATGTTCATTTATTTTATTGTAACATTATACAACCCATATTTGAACCTTGGGTACCAATTGGGATTTTTACTGCTCCTGACTGACACAGACCCACAGAACAATGTTAAATAACTGCCTTACCAGGCAAGAAAAATTGTTGTAAGCATCATTTCTTTTCTAATACTTGCTTGTGTCCCATTGCCTTAATGACAACATCATTACACAAGTCTCCTGAGATCCAGCCATGGTTTATTTATTATGTTGTGTATATAGCATAGTATAGCATACAGCATTGGTACAAGCTAAGCAAAAAGGGTTGACTTCTAACAAAAACCACACTTGACAGCCATAACACTAAAACCACTGACAGGTAAAGTAAATAACATATATTATCTTATTATAACAGCACCTGTCAAAGTGGAGGATATATTAGGCAGCCAGTGAACAGTCAGTTCTTAGAGTCGACATGTTGGAAGGAAAAAAATGCTAGTATTAGTATCTGAGCCACTTATCTGAGCCAACCTAAAGTGCTTCAAGAAAAGATTTTTTTGGTGACCTGGGAACAGGAACATGATCACCCATGGCTCACTGCAAGCCGTAAAGGCCCCACCTCACAACTTACAGGACTTGGAGGATCTGATTACTTAGATCTCAGGGAGCTGCTTCTTAGTAGTTCCCAAAATTCAGAAAACCTCAGCGGGGGGAAGAGCCTGTTCTTATAAAACCCCCCAACTCTGGAATAACCTTCCAGATAATGTTCGGGACTCAGGCACAGTCTCAATCTTTAAATCTAAGCTGAAAACTCATCTGTTTAGTTTAGCTTTTGGTAATTAATGTTTCTTAGATAAAGGTTGCAGGTCCAGGGGTTCGCAGACCCAGGGAATTGTAGGACACTGAGATGCTGGAGCTGTCGTCTCGCCTCAAGCACGCGATCACTCAGGTTTGTGGACGGTGGAGCAGATGGACGCTAGCATTTCAGGGTGCCCCCATGTCTGTGTTACCTTCTGGCTCTCTCCTTTTAATTAGGCTGTAATAGTCAGACCTGCCGGAGTCGGCAGACGCAACAACATTCTCAGCTCTCCATGAAATCCTCTCAGTACTAACTCTCTCTTTTTACCTTCTCAGAGCCACCCAGCCCGACCTGCTGGAAGATTGCCCGCTGAGGTCCCCTCTACCTGTGTCAGACCAGCTGCCACCTACTAGTCCGACCATCAGGCCCCCCACCCACCACCACCCATACCAGACCAGCGGCTCACCCGCCTACCACTGCTACCTGTTTAGTGACCATGTTAGAACCTAAATGGTAACTATCTGCTACTATTAATATCATCACTATTAACTATCTGCTGTATCTGGTTTGGTCATTTTTATTAATAATGTTTAAATAGTTCTGATCAGAGGAGGATGGGTCTGGTCCCCCTTGTGAGTCTTGGTTCCTCCTAAGGTTTCTTCCTTCAGCTCTGAGGGAGGTTCTCCTTGCCACTGTCGTCACTGGCTGCTCACTGGGGGTCTTTGATCCTTCATGTCTTATGTTATTTCATTTTTTTTGTCTCTGTCTTTTATTAATTACTAATTATGTAAAGCTGCTTTGTGATGACAACAGTTGTAAAAAGCTATACAAAAAAAATTGACTTGACTTGAGTGCTAAAATCTTGGTACCAGATACCACAGGATGCATTCAGAGGTCTTGTGGAGTCCATGTCTGGACGGGTCAGAGCTGTTTTGGTGGCAACATGAGGCAGGTGGGTTCAAAGTTATGGCTGATTGGTGTTCTGGGTCAACAGTTATCAGCACATTGTGTACAAAACGTGTCTGGGTTGGAATTCAAACCCTGCCGTGTCTGCTGTGTGGTATTCACCCTGGGTGGCATACAGCTGTGTGGCTGTTCAGTATACACCCTTTTGACCAAAGATGTTCTATTGGGTTATGCTGCTGCCCTCCTCATGCCAGATTGTGGTTTTATTCCCCGCTTGGTAAAGCATACCACAGTATAGTTCTCAGTTACAGCTCCCAACCATAGACTGTATATAAGAGTGGACAGGAGGTCCCCATTCACTCCCGTTTTGCCGTTTTCAAGCCAAAAGATGGCTGAAACAGAAGCTGCTTGCACAGTACAGGTACAGTGGAGCCAGATGATGCGCAGTGGAGACGGGATGCGAGGCTGTGTGACTGGCCCATACTTTATCATCTCAGCTGGGATGCTCTGGCTTTGGGGATTTCCAAAACTGTTTGGTCACATATTTGTTCAAATTGGATTTAACCAAGTGTGAATGCACATTATTTCGTGGGGCCCTGTGAGGATGAAGCAGTTGGAATCCGAGCCACACATTTTTGCATCTTTGCTCTTGGACTGTGTGAAACAAATCATTTCTGGGAGATTGTGTAAAATGAAGCTGGTCTTACCGTTTTTACATATGGGACAGCACTGTTCTGGCTCATACACGGGGTTGACGCACTCCGGGACTGCACAGTCGGCCACCACACAGTGCACCTCACTGTTGGGCTCACAGCGACACCACTCACAGGGCGAAGGCTGGAAACAAACACACACACACACACACACACACACACAAAGAAAATACAGTGTGAGGAAGTTGGAGGCTGTTGAGTATACAGGTTCAGAATGGCAGAACCACATTTAGCAGCTGCAGCACACTCATGTTTACATGCTTTGATTGAAGAGGAGGAGTGTAGCCCATGAAGAGTGATGTTTAAAGTGTAGTGATATAGCTGAATGTCAAAGGGTTGCTTAGCTAGGGTTTGTCTGCTGTGTAGGTTTGCATATGGTTTGTTACTCTCATACTAGCCATCGGAGCCGTCTGAGCCGTCAGAGCCTAGCTGGTGAATTGTGGAAGGAGATAAAGATTTTGGGAGCTAAAGCTCTCACAGTAGGAACGTGTGGTTGTTCTGTTCTGGTGTTGTTCGCGGTTAGAGTCTCTGAGTGTGGTACTAGCTAACTCAGCAGTTCTACTGTATGTATGATGTGTAGTTTTAATAAACTGAAAATGAATAAAACCTTTTTTATGCCTGTTTTTCAGATCTTTCCCCTGCCTTCATTAGCTCCAACTTTTTATGCCACATGTTATTGATCCCAGAGCTCACTACACCAAAAGTAGGGTAGTAACACTGCAGCTTAATGTACTTTGGCTCAAAAAAAAAAAAAAAAAAACTGATTTGAAAATATTTTATATATATAAATTTTTTTTTTTTTCATTTTATTCAAATGCCTGGGTGTCTAATATTCCATCCATAAAGGGACAGGCCAACTTAAAATAGATTAAAGACAACTTAAAGATATTTAGTCTGTATTCCTCCAATTAATTTGTTTTCTTTTTATTCCCATCTGTAGGTTGGAACGTCCCCTATCGCATAATGTCCTCAGACTGGGAAACTTTTGACAGTGGAGTGCTGAGTCCTCTCTGGGATTTGATCTTATGATCTCCTCACACTAAATGAACAGCAGTTAGACCGTAGGGTTGGTCTAGAGCTGTGAAAATACACTAAATGCATGTTTCCACAGCTCTAGAGTGGAGCAACTGTCTAACTGTCTGCTTTTTAAGAGACTGAGGAGATCATAAGTTTGAATTCCATCAACTTCACAGTCCTCCATGGTCAGGAATATGAGAATAGGAAGGCCTCCCCACATGTGATAGGGAGAGTTCGAGCCTGCAGATGGGAATAAACAGTAAACAAATTGAGGGGGGCGGAGCCAGAGTCTAAGCATTTTACACAGTATTTAATCAGTTTCAGTTCCACCTCATTTACTAATGTTTTTGAGGCTCAGATCAACATGTTTTGTTGGCCAAATTGAGATGCAAATGTAAAAAAGAGAATATTGACTAAACTGAGGAGCTAGCATGATCAGTTGTTTGGACTGAGACCATTTGATTAAACAAGTGGAATCAGGTGTGCCCCAATTTATTTGGAATGAAAACATGCAGATTAAGATTGGACTCCCTTGTTCTAACAAATAAAATGAGGTCATGGTGTCTGACATGATGTGAATACTTGTGTACAACCTTCTGCATTGCAGTCTTTACCATTATTACATGTAAATGTCAAACCACTAGTATACTCTATACAGTATTACTCTACTACTCTATGTTGAGCTTGTGTTGGGACTGAAAAATCAGAGCCATCTAATCTGCCCAAAAAGAGAAATTGTGTTTGGCCAGGATGCTATTAAAATCTTGGACAAACATGATCCTCATTGGGTTTCAGAGCCTGTTTACTTATTGCTGCGATAATATCTTCCCTTATCTGCCTCCTGATACAACCAGTCCTCTATTGCAGAGGCTGTGACAATGTAAAATTTGCAAATTGTGCTGTTTGCTGGTCATGTAGCGTATTGATTACATTATGATGTAAAATGCATTTTTATTTTCACACCGAGATTCAGAAGCCCTCAGCCGTGCTCATTCTTGCCAGTCGGCTGCGTATACGCAGTAATTGCTCATTCAGATCCAGGCCTGCTGTCCCAAGGAACGACGGCGTTCAACAGGCAGAAAAGACTTGCGCATGCTGTTGAATTATTGCATGAAAAACTACAGTGCTTAGTTATAGATCTGTACATACTCAAAGCCATGCAAAGTAGCACAGAAGTAATTAAGCATCTCTGCTGATTCGGTAAGGTTAAACGCGGCCACTATCTGATGACCTTTCCAGCTTCAGCTGCGCATCTGTGAGTATCTGCGGCGTGCCAATTATTGCGAGTGGCACTCACTGTGGCCCTGTGTTTATGCTCAGTGGCCTTGGCAGTTTTCCATCTGCAGGAAAACGAGGGAGTGGGTCTGAAGGTCACAGGACTGGACTGAAGGGGATACGGGGCCTATGGGGCCAGGTTGGCGGATCTGAAAGCTTGGGCCGCCGGTCCACCAGTGGTCATGGCCTTTAATCTCCCCACACTGTGTAATTGGCACAGTGCGAAGCCTGGGCACTAATAATCCTCTGTTCACCGTCGATAAGGGCACGCAGTCCAGCGGGACGGGGGCTTGTGAACTCGCCCATGGAAATCGGCTTTAATTGTACCAGGCTCCTCGCAAAGGCAAAGCAAGGCTAAAGAGAGCCACGCCGGTTTGTGGCAGAGAACAGGATGGCTGTTTTTACTTTCAACACGAACGGTTATGATGGGAAGCCTGCCTGCCAAAGGATGGAAGAAATGCTTAAACCTTCCACTTTGGGAAAGGTCGCTGAAGTAAAATAGTCACGGAAGGGCAGTGCTATCAGAGAAATGAAAGGAATAAAGAGGCAGACAGTAGGTACAGAAATTCTGATAATCAATCATTATAAGTGTTCCCTCAGTAGGCAGGGTCTTCATTCAGCTGGGCCAAGAGGTGAACATTATCTGCTACCGGGAAGTCTCTCAAACAGAACCTGGATCATTCTCATAAGCTTTACTTCTCCCCGGGGGCGTTTCTTCCCCCTCCCTCCGCCAAAGACTTAAGCAAATCAGATGGCAGGCTTTTTTTTAAGGCTATTGAAGAACTGAGCCAAAAACCAAGGACAGAGAGATTGTGTAATATGCTGCTTTTTAACACTCAGACTTTCTCTCCAGCTGCTTTCAGCTCAGTATCACTAGACTGACGCTAGACTTAAGTATGGTCCCGCACACTCAGATGTCTCGGTCCAGTGAGCGATTTGTAAAAGAAAGAGTGTCGGTGTCACAACTCCATGCAGTGTAATTATATCTTGTTTTCCAGACGGCTGGCAATTAGTTTAATTGTGTAGTGAAGAGATGTTTCCCTCTGTCTTTGTGCTCTCATGGCACCCGTGTAATCAAGCATTTGTCATGGTTGTCATGCTTTGATTCAGTGTGAATTCCAAAAATGTTATTAATGTGTGAATTGTATGAGTGACTGTACTTGATCTGCTGCCAGATCTTTTGAGAGCCAACGTTCGAGCTCTGACATTACTAAGAGCACACTGTTAAACCTGCATTCATTAGTCCTGTTAGTCATTTAGGAGGAGTGAGAGCAGCGCTGCTGGGATTACTTTACCATTAATGACGATTATGTTAGATGCTGTAACTTGTACTGCATTGTCATGACTGATGTGTCATTTGACATAATATTAAGTGGCCTACATCGAAGATATAACCACATTTCTCACTGTTATGCATTTCTCACAAATTATGCACCCCTTTTTCCAAACATACCTTTGATCATTGCAGCTGAAATGTTAGATTTTAACCTTATCAGTCTGCATAACTTGTTTTCAAAGTGCATCAGGCTTGTTCCTTCGAAAACGTCTAATGCTGAATTTTGCCATGACAAGCCAGGAAAGGCTTTCTTCTTAATGCTTTTAATTTGTAATCATGCAGGTCTTGCTGTACAGTAGAAGAGTGTACCACCACAGTCAATTTTTGAAGAGCCTGGCTACTATATATATATATATTATATATATATTATAATAATATTATATATTATTGAAAAGTCTAATATAGTAAATTGTCGCTGTCCAATGAAAAACTTGTTCAGAATGGTGAAGGCAAAAATGTCTTAACTTAAGTCTTAACTTTGAATGGAAGTCAGTGAAAAGAGTTAATTGTATGTAATTTAGAGCATTTCTATTGGTCCATTCATCCAGAATTATTTACACAGTGTTCAGCGCAGCAACAGGGTCAAACCATGGACAAAACTGAAAACGCCACTGGAGATACAGTTTATCATTGGACAGCAGTGATATACAGGTATAGGCAAGTGGACAATGATCAAATTTACAAAAGGGACTAAAGGTTACATTTTTAATTTAACTTTTAATATTTTAAGCAAGATTACTTTGTACTTTTTTAAGCTTACTGCACTGCACACTTTGTTACATATGCAGTGCTGTTTACAACACTTGAACGAACAGAGCTGGACTACATACTACGTTATTTCTCTATTTATTAGTATAGTAACTTAGCTTACACATTAATCACCCAGCCATCATGCACACATGTATGTATTGTCTTTGTAATTGTTGTCTATGCACCTTGTCTTGTGTTTTGTCTATTGTCCTTGCCCCATTGTACCACATCCTTACTTATTCTGCATCAGAGGCTTAGCCTGGCAGTGTTTCGTTGCACTGTATAACTCTGTATTAGTATCCTGACAATAAAGGTGTATTAAATTAAATGTAATTTATTTTAAATCCACCTCTCAAAATACCAAAAAAAGGAAAAATGCCTGAAGCAATGCCTGAAGCAACACCCTGCATGATCAGTATCCTCATTAGCAAATATCACAGCTTGTAGCCAGCTTTTGTTGTTCAAGTTTTTGTTTGGGATACTTTCACATGTTTTTCCTTGCAAAAGGCCTCTAGCTCTAATCTACCAGTATTTAACTGAATCTATTCTTCCCTCTAACAGTGGAATGTTCCCTGTGCCACTGGCTGCAACACAAACCCACAACATGATCAATCACTCTTGTGCTTCACAGTTGGAGAGTGTTCTTTTCATGAAATTTTGCACCCTTTTTTCCAAACATACCTTTGATCATTGCAGACGAAATGTTAGATTTGAACTTTATCAGTCTGCATAACTTGTTTTCAAAGTGGATCAGGCTTGTTTAGATGTTCTTTCGAAAACGTCTAATGCTGAATTTTGCGGTGATGAACCAGAAAAGGCTTTCTTCTTAATGCTTTTAAATTGTAATCATGCAGGTCTTGCTGTACAGTAGAAGAGTGTACCGCTAGAGTCAATTTATGGAGAGCCTGGCTACTTCCTATTTTCCTTGACTTATTAAAAAATGAAAAAATGCATGAGGGAGATGTCTTTAAATGCCAACTGAAGACCCATCTCTTCCAAGAGTACTTGGGCAAAGTGTAGGGTCGTACTGTGTACTGTGGTCTCCATCTAAGCTCAGAGGGATCTTCTGGATCCTAGTCTATACAAACTAGCTAAGGGCATTTTCTGAGTAAACAGTAAAGCACTTTTCGCACAAGTCGCTCTGGATAAGAGTGCCTGCTACATGCCTTAACTGTAAATGTAAATGAATAGGGGTGATTGGAGATATCGGCTAACAACTTTTAAAAAGGTTAAAATAGTATCTAACCACTTGTCCAGGATCTTCCTTTAATTTTGGAAATTTGTATGTCAGCTAATGCTACACTGTTTCATATGACTACCCTTGCAATGTTAAACATGGACATTATTACAATAAAGAGTACAGATTTATTATTCACTGTTACTCCCCTGTCTGCTCATAGTGGCTGCCATGAAAGCGATTTGCACTCGCTGACATCATCATTACAAATGAGCTTTAAAAATATGTCTGCGGTGCTGAAATGTGATTCTGTTGAGGAAATGAGGGCATTTTTTAATGTTTAAAAAAATCATGCATTCTGGACTCGTTTGAGAGCGCCCTCTAGTGTCTGACAAACCCGGAAGGCATTCTCGAGTAGTAATTCTCCTCTCTACAAGTTCTCTGGTACTCCAGAGTCTGCTAAGTCTTCCTGCAGGTCTTTTACACTTAAGAAAGGGGGTTGCTTTGCCTTTATGGAAATAATATGAGCAGTTCTCTGAAAATTCCTTGCTTTTCCAGACCTCAACTTGACCTTCCACCATCTCTGTTAAATGCCATTTCTGAATGATATTTTGAACCGATGAAAGGACTAGCTGAAAAAGCTTTGCTACCTTCTTATAGCCTTCTCCTGCTTTATGTGTTTTTTTAATGGGCTGTTTTAAATTTTCAGAGTGCTATACAGCTGCTTAGAAGACCCCATGGCTGCTAATTATTGGGACAAGGTTTGAGGAGTCATAGTTATTTATAATAATACTTTAGATTTTGCATCACTTGGCCTGTTTTTAACAATGATTATAAACAAGCCAGAGCCCCAAGACGCATCCTCTACTCACTTAGCTATTCACAGTAACAGAAATTGTGACCTGAAATGCGACCTGCATGCCAATGTCAAATATACCAGACAGTCTACGTATATCTAAATATTAGGTCACACAAATAGCCCATTCTGAATCCATGGCTTTATGTCGCACATTTATTTAGCTTACAGCAGTTTAGCTATGCATGCTAATGCTGAAGTTATAGAGATTATATAAGATTGTACCTCATTCAGAAGCCCTCAACTGCTTGCTAAATGAGGCATGATACAGGACCATCAGTCAGAAAAGAGATCATTTACATTACACTATATGTCCAAACCTCTTCTAATGCAATGCATTCAGCTACTTTAAGGTGCACCCAGCTTGTCTAGTCATTGTAGAGAAGTACTGGCAATAGATTAGGACTCAAACTATTGGCACCATGCTGCCTAATGTCAGGTGTGGTCTAGAGGGGTATAAACTCTTCCTTATTGAGCTGTGGAGCAGTGGAACTGTGTAGTCTGGAATGATGGTTGGTTCTCCATCCAATACTTTTGGGGATCATTTTGCAGAATCATTTTTCAATACTCTTGATTTCAGAAGAAACAATGAATGGGCAGGTGTCCCAATTTTTTTGAGCCTAAAAGACAGTTATAGAAACAGCCTGTTTAATTTTAATTGGGGAAGAGGTTGGAAATGATCATGTAAATGTGAAACCCACAAAAAACACTGTACATGGACCTCAGGGTAATAAAAATACTGGGGAAAAGTAGGACATGGATCCTTTATGAACATATTTCTAGACAAGCCTGCTGTCCTCTCATCTTACCCTTAGGCTCAATAAACACCTGCAACGCACCATAGCTTATCTTACATTGATTCAGTGTCAGACCTCAGGCAGTACTGCAGCTTATGTCATTTCATCCGCATGATGAACAGTGATCTAGTCAGGCAGTTGCTTAGCACCGACAGGGTTGGAGTTTTGTACAGTAAGAGAGTAACTATGTTTATCACAAAGCATCAGCGAAACCTTGATAGCGACAGACGCCTTCTCACAGATGAAAGATTCGCATTTACATTTACAGACCCACCGCTTTAGGAAGCCAGGCAATAACTGTATTTCTGTCATTGGTGCTTGCGTTTGTGAAAAATGGTTCCCTGATCACCCGATCACGCAAAATGTCGGCCTATAGCTCAGACGAATGTTGTAGTCGTATTTACAGTAAATATAAAATCATAAAGAATCAGTAAATGCTGTTGCTGGTAAATGGCAGACCTAGAATTACAGTAGCCCATAATATGCCTGCATGCAATAAGTCATTCTGGCCCCATTTAAAATCCAGAGGAAAACAGCTTCCAGGAGTCCCTCATATTTCATTTTTCATTTCGGGCCACTCCCGATTCAATTTGTCAAGTAATCATCAAGCCCTTGATTACTTGGCTCAGATGTGCTGTAAGCAGAATGGACTCAATAATGCAGAATGGCTCAGATTCAGCTAGGACATGGAGGGGCAACGGGTTGCCCTGCTCTAATCCCTTATGTGGAAACTAATTCCATAAACCAGGGGGCTTCTGTGTTTGGCAGGTAAATGCTGGGAAGACACTCACAAGCAGGCGAAGGTAACCAGCAATAAGAGGTGGGAAGTAATGCATTACAAAAAAGTATTTTTGAGGATAACTACATCAAAAAGGACTTTAATTGAAAACAAATGCAAACTTATTTGCTTGGCTTATTTTCTGCCATTGTGTGGAACTGTGCTGTTGTTTATTTAAAGGGCCCAGACCCTGTGCTTGTCTTGTATTTTATTTGTATCCATGAGGTTCACTTATAACACTGGTGTGGTTTTATGTACCAAAAGCAGTCCTAATCCATCTCCACATGACCATACCGCTCTTTATCCCTCAGAATTAAACAGGCTGTTTTTTGTTGAGGCTTTTAATAATTTTTATAATTTTGACTAAATGTAAAGAATTTAACATCAATAATTTAACCTCTATTCAAATCGTCTGTCTGGTATTATGCTTAATTCAAAATTCAGTGTTGGAGGGCGGGGATAAACTGCTGTAGACTGTACAGGCACATGTTCATCTACAAGTGTTCAAAATGGGCTGTTTTTGCAGCATGGTTTCCATGTATGGACTGGGAACATTATGTGTTGAAACTTAGGAAATGTTTACATACTACATACCAAAAAATAAAGGAAAAATCCAAAAGTTTTCAATGATATGGGCCCTTATCATGGACAACTGGAAAACCCTATAGGTAGAACATATTTTCTCAGGGGAAATTTACCATGGCCAGTTTACCTAGGGGGGATTTACCTTGGCTAGTTTACATAGGGGCAATTTAGCATGGTTAGTTTACATAGGAGCAATTTAGCATGGCTAGTTTACCTAGGGCCAATATACCATGGCTAGTTTACCTAGGGCCAATATACCATGGCTAGTTTACCTAGAGGCAATATACCATGGCTAGTTTACATAGGAGCAATTTAGCATGGTTAGTTTACCTAGGGGCAATATACCATGGCTAGTTTACATAGGAGCAATTTAGCATGGCTAGTTTACCTAGGGGCAATATACCATGGCTAGTTTACCTAGGGGCAATATACCATGGCTAGTTTACCTAGGGGCAATTTAGCATGGCAAGTTCACCTAGGGGCAATATACCATGGCTAGTTTACATAGGAGCAATTTAGCATGGCTAGTTTACCTAGGGCCAATATACCATGGCTAGTTTACCTAGGGCCAATATACCATGGCTAGTTTACCTAGAGGCAATATACCATGGCTAGTTTACCTAGGGGCAATTTAGCATGGCTAGTTTACCTAGGGGCAATATACCATGGCTAGTTTACATAGGAGCAATTTAGCATGGCTAGTTTACCTAGGGGCAATATACCATGGCTAGTTTACCTAGGGGCAATATACCATGGCTAGTTTACCTAGGGGCAATTTAGCATGGCAAGTTCACCTAGGGGCAATATACCATGGCTAGTTTACCTAGGGGCAATTTAGCATGGCTAGTTTACCTAGGGGCAATTTAGCATGGCTAGTTTACCTAGGGGCAATTTAGCATGGCTAGTTTACCTAGGGGCAATATACCATGGCTAGTTTACCTAGGGGCAATATACCATGGCTAGTTTACATAGGAGCAATATACCATGGCTAGTTTACCTAGGGGCAATTTAGCATGGTCAGTTTACCTAGGGGCAATTTAGCATGGCTAGTTTACCTAGGGGCAATATACCATGGCTAGTTTACCTAGGGGCAATATACCATGGCTAGTTTACATAGGAGCAATATAACATGGCTAGTTAACCTAGGGGCAATTTACCGTGGCTAGTTTACCTAGGGGCAATTTACCATGGCTAGTTTACCTAGGGGCAATTTAGCATGGCTAGTTTACCTAGGGACAATTTAGCATGGCTAGTTTACCTAGGGGCAATTTAGCATGGCTAGTTTACCTAGGGACAATTTAGCATGGCTAGTTTACCTAGGGGCAATTTAGCATGGCTAGTTCACCTAGGGGCAATATACCATGGCTAGTTTACCTAGGGGCAATTTACCATGGCTAGTTTACCTAGGGGCAATTTAGCATGGCTAGTTTACCTAGGGGCAATTTAGCATGGCTAGTTTACCTAGGGACAATTTAGCATGGCTAGTTTACCTAGGGGCAATTTAGCATGGCTAGTTCACCTAGGGGCAATATACCATGGCTAGTTTACCTAGGGGCAATATACCATGGCTAGTTTACCTAGGGCCAATTTAGCATGGTCAGTTTACCTAAGGGCAATTTAGCATGGCCAGTTTACCTAGGGGCAATTTACCATGGCTAGTTTACCTAAGGGCAACCATAGTACCTAGAGAACATGTCAAGCTCTTCACAAACAATGATTTGGGTGGGAACAACTCTAGGCTCCAGTCTGTAAACTAATCATTCCATAATCTCTCATTATAGAAACTGATATTAAAAATAAAGGGATTTTACTGAACTGATTAATCAGCAGCTCATCTGATCTAAACTCTGGGGCTGCATTATTCATACACACACAAAGATCGGATCGGTATTGGTTGATACCCAGCATTAAAAGACTGGTGGTGATGCAATCTGGGGACAAACTTTAACCCAAAATGTAGATATAAGCATCCTGATTCTGGTCCTGGTCCTGAACCTATCCCTGTTAGTTTAACTAAACTTAACCTTAATGCTGTTGAGAGTTTCAGAATCACTCCAGAGCTTATTACACATTAAGGTGTATTACTCAGTAACTACAGGGACTTCTGTACAAACTAGTGGGGCTCTTCTCTGGTAATAGAGGTTTGTAATAACACCTTTGGCCCGTCGACGTGACATAGGCTTAGGGGGTTAAACACTGTAGATAACCTATAGAGGGTTATTCAAATTTAATGGTGGCTTTAATACACCAGCAGCATGCAGTTTAGTACTTTTACTTACTATTCCAGTGATTTATCCATACAGCAGCAGTGCTCTTTCCAGCCCTTCTAGCTACACACTCAGCTCGTGATGTATTCTGTCAGAGTGGGTTAATTTACAATCACTTTGCATCTCCATCCACTTCTTCCCCCTTTTTTCATCTCGAGCAAATGACAGAACAACAGGGTGGCACGGCTGAGGGACTCTGCTCTAATTGATCTGCTCTTTGAGCCGCTGTGTCGGCAAGAAATGTAAGGGGGTGGGATTCTTGGTTGGAGATGGAGTATCAAAGCTGACAATTGCTGAAATGCTGCAGTGGACACTTGAACGCGTTCATCAAAGTGCTCCGTGCTGCCAGATGTTGTCAATGCGGGCCTCCGCAGCAGAGCAGTGAGATGGCGTGCTGCCACTCCAGCAGTAAAAGCTGAAGTGCGGTTTACATTTACAAGCTCTGCCATAAAATGAGGATGTGTTTGTATGTTTCGGGTTGGTTTAGTCAAATGTTATTTGACTGATTGCGCAATCAGTGCTGAAGTTGAAATGCATATTGTCGCTGTTACACAAAGCCCTGTATCTCCATTTTTTTAATCTGGTGGATGCTCTTTACATTTTGCCAAAATTTCATGATGAACGGACCAATAGGAATCCTCCAAAATGACTTGGAATAAGATATTTTTTGATTGACCACCATTGAATGTTACAAAATGCAAGGTTTTTATGTTACAGCAACGATACGTTATACTTACTGGGCACATGATGAGCAAACAAACACGGAGTATTTTAGGGCAAATGTGCTTTTAGACATGTGGGTGATTAGAGGGGGTCATGGTAAAGGTGGGAAGGGGAAGAGGGAGAAGGAAATTTCCCAGCCAACATGTTCATGTGGGGTTCACATGGGTAGAACCTGTTTTGGTGGGTTCCAGGTGAGCATGGGCTCTGAGTGGGTTTGTACATGCATTTTTACTCGAACCCAGTTAGGCTTTTCAAATGAGCCCCCTTGTTACAGCCCACCATAATCTCACATAGGTCCCATCTAGGCCCCTGTATGCAGTGTACAACCCTGATTGGGACCCAGATGAGCATCCATATATGGGGTCAACATGGAAGCCAAGGACAAAACGTTCTGGTTCCCAGTTGGGCTACCCATACAATCCCCACATTGACATGTTAGCTGGGGAGGGGGCAGCAAATTAGCAAGTCAGCATTCAGTCAACCAGAAACAAAAACAGAGAAATACAACCTGAAGAGAGGGTGATGGGAGATTAAAGAGAGACAAGCCATCTCATTTAGTCTCTGATGCTTATTTAGTTTGGGGGATTTAACTTGCTGGAACCAGTTCATAGCTCCAGTTCACTGGCCTACTTGTTTTTTTCTCCATCAGTGGAGCCTACTAAATTAAAACGGTGTGTTTCTCCAGGCAAGTGGATTGGAACATCATTTGGAGCGATTAATTTCAGGTACTTTTTATAGTCATTTCATTTGTAGGTGTCTGAGCAGTAATTAGTGACTCTCAAACTCTCCAACACAACGTGACGTGTGGGGGTGAGAAGCCTGTGTGTGTCGGTGTGTGTACAAGCAGGAGAGATTGAGGGAGGATGTTGGAGAGTGTGTGCATGTACAAGTGAGATGTAGAAAGTGGAGGACTGTATGTATGCGCTTCTGTACACTCTATTAAAAAAATAAAGGTTCTTTAAGTGGCTATATGAGCGATGCCATAGAAGAACCACTTTTCATTTAATACATAATCATGTTTGAAATACAGAAGGTTCTTTAGACCTGTCTAGACCTGAAAGGATCCTTACACTCTATAACAAATGTGAATCCTTATGGAGCCAAAAATGGCTCTTCTATGGAATCGCTTAAAGGAGCATTTGAAGCACCCACCTTTTTTTAAGAGTTTATGACGATGCACATGCCATGTCTATGTGAACTGTGTGTACCCCATTGGCATTTAGACAAAGCATGGAGCGATCTATCACTTCGCTTGGATATAATTTGTCTGTCACGTCATTTAAGCATAATTCCTGCAGTTTTCTGACCTAAATTGGATTTTCTATTGTTCTGTCTCACAGAGTTGCAGTCTTCTAACAATGACGAGAGCCGTGCTGTCCTGGCTGTGTTTACGCAGACGTCGCTTGATTGAAAAATCATCCTAGCAAAACAGAGCTCTCTGTGCTGGGAGACTGAACTGCAGCCGTGCGCAGCTTTTTAGTCAGAAAATTGGCCAATATTCCTGACAAGGCAATTCAACGCCTTGAGAATGGCAGGAGTTATCTGATTTATTCTCAAAGAATTGTTTTCTGCACACACTTAAAGCCTCGGCAGGTCCCTTAGTTATGGTCCTATGTGAGAAGATCTGTCTGTTTTGATTCTGTTTTGTTAGTATTGACCAAATTAGTATACATCATCTACTGATTTTGATGATTAATTAAGTAATTAGAGTAAAAGGATTTGATATCTGGGTAAATACATCATGAGTTGGTTGGCCAGGCATGGATTGAGCACTGTTTGTAGGCTAATTGCCAAGCCAGTTAATTTAAAAGCCTTGTTGTTTAGGCTTAGGCTTCTAAACTCTATGTGAGAAACCAGCCTTATACTGTTAATAAAAAGAACACACCTTCCTACACATTGTTAAGCCAATTATTTAAAAGAAAAAGACCTAACCTGCAAAATGTGTACATTTATTACTTAATCTGATCCACTTTTTAGGCTTAATTTTTGACACAAACCAGCCCTAAGCTGAAAACAGCATACTTTATTACAAATTGTAAAGTTAGTTTTCAGAAATGGAAAAGAACTCGCAAAATGTGTGAATTTGTAAATTAATTTGATCCTAGATTTCAGAATTGATGTATTTATTAATGTAAGAATTATAGCTTACTTAACCTTTTGAACCCTATGAGCCCTATTTACTATTATGTTGCTATTCTTCTTAATGCAGAAACTACCATGGGTTACTTGGTAACAGTTCAGCATATTTTGAGTCCCACAGGGTTTAATTATAGAGTCAATGAAATTGAAAATTATGAGAGTAATGCAGTTATGAGGGTGAAGAACTAAAGAGTTGGCTTAATTGCAGGTTTAAGGAGTTAAAGTTAATTAGTAATATGCTAATTTATGCTAAGTAAGGCATTTTCCAGTACACTCAGCCTGTATAGTTTGGCCTACAGTTTAAAGTGTCTATAAATGTGTGTGTCCATCAGGATATGCATTATCACCATGCAAATTACCTTCCAGGCATAGCCCATTCATCAAGAAGGTACAATGTAATCGCTGACTTTCTGTCATTATTGTTTAATTAAGTTTAATTGAGTAATGGTGACAGTCCATCTATGAGATGACTATGAGAGATGCATTTACTCATACTTTTTAAAGCATGGCCTCTCCTTTCTCCTCTCGCCCTCTCCCTCTGGTATTCTCCCTTCCTGATCCCAGGAGCGCGGACGGGATCGTTCGGAGCTCACATCCCAGCCCTAGCCTGGCTGCCTGGGATCTGAACTCACCCTATAGCTCCGGGCGCTTGCTTGCAGCTGGGCAGGGGCTAGGACCGCGGTGGTTGAGTGGCTCCCTTCCTCGGCTGCTGGGGAACCCTGTAGGTGAAACACCTACCGAGGGTGAGTGGCACAGCGCTTAAAGAACACAACACAACAGCAGAAAAGGAACCACCAACCCCCAGAGTCCCCATGCCTACCAGCCCCAACACTGCATTCATTCCCTACAACAGCATAGTTAGTAGATAGATAGATAGTACTATTCTAAGTATACACTCTTAAAGGTGCCAAAAGACTCTTTGGAGCAGAACCATTGAATAGCCACTACTGGTTCCATAAGAGTCTATCTGGGGATGTTTCATTAAAGAAAAATCCAGTATTTTTTTGTCAAATCGACACCTACCGTTGGCAATAGATATGTTGCCCATAGAAAATAATAGAAAGCCTGTTGATTAAAAATATACACTGCTATGCAGACGTTTCAGGCATCTAAACACGTTATTTTAAATCCATTCAATCCAATTTCAGTAATATGTAGTGCTGGGCGGGATGGCGGTTCTTTCAGTTTATTATATGTAATCCTATGTTATTAGAAAAAACACAAGGTGACCATGTACAAAACAAAAATACTGATGTAAGCTTAAATATAAAGCACATTGGTGGAAAGATGCTGCAGTATTCCTTTCAAAGAACCCTTCATTGAAAAGTTCTCATTGAAAAGAGAATCAAAAGTGACAGTGAAAGTGCTTCTGCTGTTGCGTTGCTCCATTTTCTGTGGCATGGCAGATTTATTATGCTCTACATTGGACAAACTACTGTCATGGTGTAAATTGATATTGTATATTCAGTTATATTTGAATCCCATGGATACAAATACAGCTATCAGAGAGATGCGTTTGCTGGGAAGTGACGCGCTGATGTTGCACTTTGAGTTTTTATGTGGAGTTTTCTCTCCGCCACGGTAATGTGCAGTAATTACTAACACATCAGAAGCCTGCAGTCGTCTCCTGTCCTCAGCGGAGAGCCCTCCGTGGGCTTGGAAGAGTCACATCTCTGCGGGGCTCTGGTCTGTCCGCCGTGCCAAGTAAATGCAGGCTTCTGCAGATGGAGCGCCATGCCGAAGCCTAAGGAAATGCCAGCGTGGCCCACACCAAAGGTTACCCTGTCGGCTTCTCTTAATTGGAGCTGCTATTAGGAGCTGTAACACCCTTTTGCTTGCCGTTCTCAGCTGGGCTTCAGCGTTCTCTGTGTAATTCAAAGAGATGGACTGGAATTCTCGCTGGACCAAAACAGGAAGATGATATCCCTCTCCTACCTAAACACCTGCAGCAAGCTGACCTCCACGACCTGATCTGAAATATGCATATGTTTGTCCACGTGTTCATTAATTGCATATCTCCACTTTGCTCCATACTCTTAATAATCAGGGTGATTCAGATGGTTCTTTGAGAAATGCTATAGAAAAATGATAATTATTTATTTGTAATCGAGAAACATGCGTGTGAAGATCCTTTCAAAGGTCCAAAGATCTAAAGGTCTAAGGTCCTCACACTCACAAATCTCTATTACAAACAAGCTTCTTTCTGGAATTAAAAGTTGCTTTTCAGTGGCACCACTCAAAGAACCATCAGAAGCACCTTTAAGGGAATTTCTAGGGGAATTTCAGACTTATAGTTGGTTTGCTCTCACCCAAATTAGTAAACGGTTTGTGAACTTGGAGAGTGCTTGGTTTGGTCTGTTTACACACAGGGAAAAATTCAAGCTCACAACAAACCAGATGAGAATGTTCTCTCATCATATTGGACCTGTCTGGGGTGGGAGCAAGAAAGTAAATACAGAAAGAAGGCCCTGTGTTCCAGACTAGTGCAGATTTCAGTGTAGTTTAACATGGAGCAACAGCAGACACAGCATCTGTTCATATGCTACTGGAGCTGTTTAGCTCAAACTTACTGAGTACACCTGATAGTTGGAATGGTTTGAGTTTGGATCACGTTCTGGCTCCAGAGTTAGTTTGGAACCGGACAGAGACCACCTCTTCTCAAGGGTCTTGCTCCATTGCACTTATTTTGGTCTACAACTGAGTGTGAATACTGTATTCGCACCTGTCCAAATGAATCACACCAAGGGTGAAAATAACCAGAGTCAGATTTAATCAGACTAAAAAGTGCATTAGTGAAAATGCTCTAAGAATCCACTGGGCTCTTCCCGCTCACTTTTGGGGCAAGAAATCAATTAGGCCAGATAAACACAGTTGAAGACTGATGGGAGATGTCCTGTCCTGGTCAGTAGACATTGCTGAAGACCATCAGGCATGCAAGGATGGGAAGCTATTGATTATGTCCGATCTTCCTCATGAAAACCATAAGGCTTATGTGAGCAAATACAGCCTGCTGGAAAACATGGGCGTGCATCAGAAGACAAAGATAATCAGCCTTGCACTTCCCCATCAGCCACTCTCTACCTGGGATGGATTAAGTATTAGACTTAAGAAGTTGATCCCAGGGCCCCTAATTAACAATACAGTGCTTTACTTTGCCACTCTCCCTCAATACTAATTACCTAATGTAGACGTCTTGTTTGGCAGCTAAAAGCCTTGTCAAATATCAAGCTAAATGCAGCACCTGATCAGTCCTTTGTATATGCCTGGCATGGCGTCTGCTATCCGTAAGCTTGGTTTTGATTTGAGACTATTACAGGGGGGCATAAACCCCAATCGCAGAGTGGATAGCATCTACTTAGCTGGGCACACGTGTTGATTAAACATTGCTGGGAACTACACAGGCCGGTAATGTGGTGAAGAAGTAATGGTTGCCAACTTTACCCTTCAGTCCCTAATTTCTATCACAGTCTCAATGAAATCAACATCTGCCAAATTAGCAGTGCTCAACGGAGGTAAGCCAGAGCCACTTTAAAAGAAACAAGGGTTGCTGGGAGGTAATTGGTGGAAAAGGCACTTAAAAGAATGTGCGGGTTTGCCAAGTTGCTGATTAGCTGAGCTGGGACAGGCTCATGCCTCGTTGAATTAGTTGAGTTTAAGACTGATAAGCAGTAATCTGGCAGGCGTCACACCTTCCTTTGGATGGTGCAGGGACTGTGTACTGTGTAGTTGTGTGTGGCCCAAATGGCTTCTCTAATAAAACTCCATTTCTATCTTTCCCCAGGCTTTGCTTCACTGTAGTATCCAACTGTCTGGATCCTGAATACATAACAGGCAGGACACTAGCAGTTTTTATGTGCTACCAGCCTCTGTGCAGTTTTTAAACTTGCTATAGATACAATGAATATTGTAGAATCTGGGAAATATGCGAATGACAGCTTTTTTGGTTTTAGACAGATATAATGTAGGTTCAGATTCCATGTTGTTTAACCTCCTAAAGCTACAGAAATAAAATCAGTTAGTAGTACAGCATAGCCTGTGCAATGTGATATATGAGCTTGGCATTTCTGAGGCCTGTAAAACTAATGCAACTAGACTTATTAGGTTGTAGCCTTTATAATGTCATGTCAATTTCATGCCAAATGCCTGTGTTCCAATTAGGGATGCATTGACATTGAAATTATGCACCAGTGGCAAAGTCTGATATTTTTCATGCACACGCATCTGTTGGTACTGGTACATTAATCCAGCAGAACCAAAACAGAGCTGTAAATTGGGTCTATTCCAAACCCCCAAAACTGTTACATCATAGTCTTGACTCATTATATATTTTTACATACACCCAGCCTACTAGCTAAAGCCTTTTGAGGCTAAAAGAAACAGCTGTCAGGCACAAATATGGACGGGAGACTAAAAAGGCGAAGAGTTGTCGCTAGTCAACTATGTGGGTATTAGCATGGGGAAGCTGGGGGTGCAGGTAAAAAGGATAAAAGCTAATGCTAAGCCAACCAGGGAAGGAAGAAGCAGTGACCAGAGAAAGGCCAAGGACCATCTCATGCCTTGGGGGAGCCGATGAATCAAGCAGATGCTAGGCTAAAAGCTAACCCAGTCAACTTGCTTGTCATTTCAGCTTTTCAGCACACCGCAGCAAGAGGACACTGGACATTAGCATCGTTTAAGCATTCAGCTCTTCTGTAGTTCAATAAATACATCAAATCTCAACATCCATCCAATGCGAATACGTTTCTAAAGCATTACCTGCAGATATCAGTACAATTCTGATATCATCATGCATCCCTAGCTCCAGTTCCTTATCAAGTTGTTCCATAGATTTGCTGATCTAATGTATTTATATTACTGGATGTAGAAAGCCCAGAATTCTGTTTATTTGCAGATTCAAGGTTATTTATATTTGTAAGATTCGCTGAAGGCTAAATCCAACGATACCAAAAGCAATCTGAGCGGTACACAAGTGCCAGTAAAGAGCAGTATAGTCCAAATGTATATTCATGGCTTATTTACTTTAGCTGTCCTTGCAGATATCAGAAACTGTATATAGTGAAGGTTAGGTTTGATGAAAAGGCATATGATTGTCCAATTATAGCTGTGTGGATAAAACGTGGAGATGACAAGGCCATCAGAAAAGTGTAGCATCAGCTGCCTTCACAATGAAGTGTAACAGCTTTGAAAAGGCTAAAGCAATCTTAACTCTATAGAACTTTGATAATCTAAAGCCTGTGAGAGTGGGCTAGTTTATCTTCATATGCGGAAATGCTGTTCTGTAGTAGCAAGGTCATTTAACAGACTCACTTTAACACAGCTGCCCAGGAATCTACTGTAAGATAATATCCTAATCATGCTGTATTTTCAGGACAGTTTCAGGTGGTTGTTTGAAGACGATTGTTTACTGGGAGGAATTGATTGTATTACTTCTGTATTATATGTGTTATGACCAAAAGCAGTTCTGCTGTCTTTTGTTTGTTTTATTGATGTAGATGTGGGTATATCAGCCATCTACCATTGGTCAAACTGGTTAAATCCTGCCTTTTCACCACCACTATTGGTCTACATGTACTTGCATCTACATAAACCATTGGTCAAACTGTTTAAATTCTGCCTTCTCACCACCACTATTGGCCTACAGGTACTTGCATCTACATAAACCATTGGTCACCACTGCTGTCCTGCAACTATTGATCCAATCACACATATCAATATGACAGTGTTATCATTGTACTGCTTAGTGTCATTACGCCATAATTTAGGGTGACCATATTTAATTTTTCCTTTTTTTTTCAAGTCAAAGTCAAACTCAGCTTTATTGTCAAAACTGCCATATGTATAGGACATAGACAGGATTGAAAATCTGTTATTCTCAGACCCATGGTGCAACAATAAACATCAAACATTTAAATAAACATTAAACATTAAATTACATGAAGCAAGAAATTATATTATACTCATTTGTAGGAATGTAGGTATATAAGTGTCTGTATAAATAAATAGATTGAGGTCCCTGACATTGACATCAGAAGTAAAGTGTCATATGCAGCAATGTATTTATGAAGTGTATAAATACAGTATATGTATGGAAGTCCTTGAAATGCCATAAAAACATAAAGTGGCATATGCAGCAGATTATAAATCTGGGTATGGTCAGTGCAAGTATAAACAGTAGTTCAAATTGGAGCTTATAGACTCTTAAAGTGACAAGTACACTGAAGTTGATGTAAAAGGAGGTTATTTGTTATTTATTATGTAAACCATTAGTGCTATTTATTAGTTTTGGTAAATGAGTAAATGTTTATGTATTAATGTTCATTAACATAGTTGCATGATTCTAGAGATAATTAAGATAATTGTGTGTCCCTAGAGTCCTCTTTAAAAAAAATGAAATATGGCCACCCTAAATTATGGCTTAATGCACTAAGTAGTACAATGATGAGTATAGATGAATAATGAGAGATCAGTACATAGAAATGACAAACCCTGAACCTCAAAAACTGTTGTACTTCCTTCAAAAGACAATCCAGCAGAACCAAAACAGGCCAATTCTAAAACTGTTACATAACAGTCTCGACTCGTTCTACACTACATGGACAAAAGTATTGGGACACCTGCTCATTCATTGTTTCTTCTAACATTACGAGTATTAAATAAAGGGTTGAGCCTCCTTTACTGGAGTAACTGACTTTACTGTCTAGGAAAGACCTTCCATCAGATTTTGGAGCATTGCTATGAGTATTTGATTGCATTCAGGGACAATAGCATTAGTGAAATCAGGATCTTGAATGACCACCATCCCACCGCATCAAGAACACCTCACCTCATCAATTCCTAACTCTTCCTAAAAGTTTTGGAAAAAGCACCATCTCCAGCCAATGCCAGGCATTAAGCATGGTGCCAACAGGTTCATGTTTATCTGCTCTAGAGAGTCCTATACTATTGGCAGTACTTCTCTACAGGAACTAGACAATCTGTGTGTCTGGGTGCATTTGCACATCTTCGTCAGCAATGAGTGCAACTCAAAGTAGCTGAATGCATTAGTTAGAAGGGGTGACCACAAACATTCAGACGTATGTTGTATGCTATGCTATGAGGCTCTTGTTAAATGTCACAGTGTTGTAAACCAGCCAGCAGAGCATAAAGCTCATCAAATTATTCAGGAGCCCACCATAAAAGGAAAATCAGTGTGTCAGAAGCAAAATAACATGGCTTGTAAAATTGTATGTGAGCATTTTTCTCTTACTTATTATTTACACATCAAACATTTAAAATATTCAATCGGTGCTTTCTATGGCACTAATGCTTCAGTTTAGTAAAGCATTCTACTATATATGTACAATATTTCTGAACAGTGTTGGGGTTTTACTTGATTCATTGGCAGTGGTAAAACAAAAGCTGTGCTTAATAGTGCCCTGAACTAACACACTATCCAAGAGGTAATAAATTAGCCCCAAGCTAATGTGCTAGCCATAAACTAACACACCAGTCATGAAATAATGATACAATACAACATGATGGTGTATTGTTAGACCACTAGCTTACATGCATCCATTTTATAACAAGAGCTACCATTTAGTTCTCCTAGAAACTAAACAATAAATTATTTTTTACTCAGGCACAGTTACATCACTGACTGGTCATTGAGGGGAAATGGAACTCTGGTGATCTGCCCCAGAGAACAAATCTGTGCTTCAGGGCCAAAGAGTCACATTCAAGGCCTTAAAGTGGTCATTTACCTGATCGAGTAAAGGTAGGTGGGTAGTAATTGTCGATAGCACAAGTCTGGGCTTCTCTTTAGCTTCCCTCAGAGGATATTGTTTTCATAGCTGTACTGAAATATATTCAGAGGCACAAATTTCTATTTACGAAAATGCTCTACACTCAGTTTATTAGGACGAATAGATTGTAGCTTCATCTTGATGGGTTAGAGTTTGTGCAATCCATCATCTAGCCATTACTTGTTGGTCAATTTCTGATCACATATCTGCTCTTGGCTGGATATTATGGGGTAATGGTCCACTTTCAACCTAGTAGTGATGCTGGCATATGTAAACATTCCAGCAACAATGATGCACCTCACTCTCCCATCCAGATAAAATCTGGACAACAATGACCAATGATGAGGGCAGCTGATAGATAGGTCTGCAATGCATATATATCAGTGAGGTAGGTCAGTAAAGTACACTAATAAGCCATAATATTAAAACCACTGGCAGGTGAAGTGAATAACAGTAATGATCTGGTTCCAATGGCTCATGACAAAGGTTGGCTATATTACACAGCAGTTGAACAGTCTGTTTGTGAAGGTAGTGTGTTAAGAGCAGAAACAATATGCAGGCATAAGAATAAGAGTCACTTTAACAGGAGTCATATTATGATGGCTAGATGTCTGGGTCAGAGCATCTCCAAAAATCCAGCAGGTCTTGTGGGGTTTTCTGGTATGCAGTGGTCAGTAACTTCCAAAAGTGGTACAAGGAAGGACAACCAGTAAACCAGTGCAGGCTCATGGATACACAAGTTGTATTGATGCAATTCATGAAAGCACAGTCTAACAACTTACAGGACTTAAAAGATCTACTGCTAATGTCTTGATGCCAGACCCCACTGGAAAGGTTCTTGTTGAGTTCATGCCTCGACGAGTAAGAGCTGTTTTGGTGGCACAATGGGGACCTTCACAATATTTGGCAGGTGGTTTTAATGTTATGGCTGTGAATTTGGCATCAACTGCTTTTAGGCCACAGCTGCTACTGTGTGGTTTCTTCAAAGACATCACTTAAAGAACCCTTTGTAGAACCTTTATTTTTAAGAGCATCAACCATCCTTCCAGAGAATACAGCTCCACTGCTGCACAGCTCAATGCTTGGGGGTTTTATACACCTCTGTAGCCCATGTCTGGCATTAGGCACGGTGCCAATAGGACAGAGAGTCCTATTTTGTTGGCAATATTTCTTTGCAGGGACTAGCTGTGTATAGATCTGTGTCAGCAATGGGTGCAACTTAAAGAAGCTGTCTGTGAACACACACACATATATGTATGTACATATGTATGTAATTCTGCCAATTCCAATATTCTGATTGGCTTAGAGTTGGATAACTCTAGCTGGTATTCATCAAACTAAAAATCTAAGAAAAATAGTGCCATCGGCTGTGCGGCTGGTTTGTCAATCCTTGCACGAGGCGTTAATGAATGAACTCGGGCCTCTGAAGAGTTTGTAGCAGGTAGGAAAACAGCTCTTAAAGCAGACATGCTGAATACTGATGTGTCTGTTTGAGCTTGACAAGTCTCTTTAGATAGCTGAGTTGTTGTTTTTTTCTTTGCACTCTGCCGGTATGATTGATTGGCTTGCCATCTCTCTGAGATCAATATAAATAACCTAAATTTAAAGCAAGGAGAAGAATGCTCACTGATGCACTCAGGAATCAAACGGATTGCATTGTCAGGTGAATTGTTTCATGTGACATGGACATAGATAGAGCTGCTGAGCTGCTGTTTGTTTTGACAGATAGCTCTAAAGAAATAGAGACGTTTGTGCTTGTGTATCAAATATTACACGCATTTCAGTGCTAGTGTAACATCTTGTCGTAATTGTGGTACTGCCATGACTTCCCAGTATACACTCTTAAAAAATAAAGGTGCTACAACACCATGGAAGGAACTATTTTTCTAGTTTAGCCAAATAGATGTTTGTGGGAAGAACCTTAAGGTTTAAAGGTTTAAAGAAGTGGATCTAAAGGTTCCTTACCACTCTTTTACTCCTTATATGGACCTAATAATTATTCTTCTTTGGCTTCGCCAAAACAATTCTGTTCTTGGCATGGAAGCAGCACAGGAACCCCGGCAGCATTAAAAGAGCTCCATCTGTGGTACATACACTCCTACCAATCCATATAAGCACACTATGCTTGAGCGAACTCTGTAGGAGCTCTTTTATCCCTGCTACGTTTTTACTATGTGGTCGTTGCCCAAACCCCATGCTACAGACTCCATGCTGTCCTACTCGTACCAGTTTAATCTGGTGGGCTGGACCCTTTAAGCGGTTTTTGCAACCCATATTGAGCCTAATTATGGGCTAACCTTCAATAGTAATTGGGTTTTTCATTTACAAAAGGGCTTATTGGCTTTACTGCACATAACAACTTGAAATTCTATTGAAAGCATGCATAAATACTTTATTGTATTTGATGAGGTTGATGATTATTTTTATTTTCGTTGTGCTTGCATGGTTAGATAGAATTTTTTGAGGCAGTAAATGATGATATTGTAGAGTGCAGCTAGGGCACATGTCCTGATCTCTATCTCTGTTTTCTATCTGTCTGATGTAGAACAACATCAACTTGCAATGCTGAAATCATACTTTTTGCCTAGATATAACCAGCTTTAGAGATATTAAATCAGCTACCTGTCATTCTGCATCCCACCTGTACAGCACACATTTTGTGTATACTACTCTAATACACCTAATTCAGCTCCAAAAGGGCTTCATCATTAGCTGATGGAACTCAGTGCAGGTGAACTGTTTTTTTTTAATCCCTAAGCTAATTGCAAAGAAGGGTCATATATAGAGTAAATAGTAAAACCTTAACTCTGCCATCAATCAATCAGTAAAGCAATTTTCATTGAAGACATTGAGAGTCTTCCAATAATAGCACTTAAATATTTTGTCAATCTGGTGTCATTAATTAAATCAATGCCATAATCCCAGATGCTGCATTAATGACTTATTTAACATGATATACAGTAATAAATGCCCCATACACTATAAAAAACTACAGTCAGATCAATTTAACATGCAGTAACTGATTGAAGAGCGTTTTTTGACTTAACTGAACTTAGCTGAGCTTCTCAGAATATGAGAAGTATTAATTCTCAGAAATCATATTTTTATGTCTGCATCTCAGTTTGGTCAACAATGCAAGTTGAGCCTCAAAAACATTAGTAAATGCTCTGCAGCTGAAACTCATTAAATACTGTGTAAGGGAAATCTTCTTATTCTCAGACTTCAGACTTCTGTCTGTATGTAGTGTAATTTCACAGCTCTAGACCGGCCCTACAGTCTAACTGCTGCTAAGTATGAAGTACTTAAGTCATAAGTTCAAATCCCAGCAAGGGTTTAACGCGCCACTGTCAAAAGCCTCCCAGTCTGGGGATGTCATGTGATAGGAAAGAGTTCTTACCTGCCGGCAGGAATAAACAGTAAACAGATTGAAGGGGAGGAGCCACAGACTAAACATCTCACACAGTATTTAATCAGTTTCAGCTGCAGCTCATTTACTAATGCTTTTGAAGCTCGACTCAGTGTGTATTGTTGATCAAACTGAGATGCAGAAGTAAAAAATGTGAGTTAGGAGGACATTTGACTAACCTGAGTTAACTCAAAAAATGCTCTGTAACCAGTTTCACTGTATCATGTTTAATGAATCACATTGGCTTGGAGTTCATTCATCACTGGGGAGTCATTAATGCACAGAGAGTGTCTTACCTTGAACTCCTCCAGGATTTTGTACGTCTTCCCTCTGTATTCACAAAAGTTCTTGACCTCCTTGCACTCCGGGCAGCAGCCATTGTGCTCCACCTTGGTGCACTTGGGGTGTATTTTGGGGCACTCAGGCTGCTCGCACACTGGCCCGTCCTCCGTGCACACGCACGGGCAGTTCGAGTGTCCCGGGAAGAAACGTTCGCCGAGCTTGTAGACAAAGCCACTGTCGTCCACGCAGCCCTTCCCCCTGTAATCGTCGAAGAGCACGTCGTTGCTGGCCCCCCGCTCAGCCTCGGCCTCGTCCGCAGGGTAGTCCTCGGCCTGCAACACAGCGGCATTCACGGCCAGCAGCACGATACAGGCAGCAGGGAAGAGAGGGCCCATCCTTCGCCGTGGCTGTCCTGTTTATTAGTGTTATTTTTCAGAAATCAATTACAAAACAAACAAGGCATTAATGATGGATGGACAGTAATCAAGAACACTGCTTGAGTAATGGGTCTAAAAAAGGTTTCTTTGGAATGATGCCAAAGTACAACCTAGTTTGGTTACTTCAAGAATATTCCAGTGAAGGAATCTTTATTAAATATATTTTTTTATCTGAGAGATGAGTGAGAAGAACATTTAAAGTTTACAGAACCTTCATATACTTTCTTTTCCAAGGGTACTTCAAACGATGCATTAGAAGAACCATTTTGGGTTCCATTAAGAACCATTTTCAAGTGAAGTATATCTGTGAAGAACCTTTCACATATTACATACGCCCATGTAATGGTTCTTTACCAATTTAAACATTGTTCTTTGTGGAATCAAAAATGATTCTTCTATTGCATTGCACAAGAAAGCCTTTGTAGAACCTTTATTTTAAAGATTGTATTGTAAAGCTTGGAATTCAATGTGTTTCCTAGAACTGTACTGAATGTCCAAACCAAGAACCATTTAGAAGCCTTTATTATTAAGAGTGCAGAACACACTACACTAATAGTACCAATGTCCTAAATTTCAGAGTTCTAGGTACGTTAAGCTTGGGAAAAGAACTTGAAAAAATTCAACAGTTTGTAAATATGGAAATGTTAATTTGTTGATTATGGAGACTCCAAAGCATCAGTTCAGAGGTTTGGTTCTGCTGTGCAGCTGAGAGCACAGGGGTGGTTTTACCTCCAGATGGTGAACGTGACGTGAATGGCTGAGATCATTGGACCAATTCCAAATAACCATAAACGCAGAAGTGCTCAGAGGTTAGCAGCAACAGGTTCAACACCAATGGTTCCATGTGTACAAGTACCCTCTATTATAATCACTGCCATGAAAAAAAACATTGTATCTCCAAAGCAACTTCAGGGGAGAGAGAACAATCCTTCTTACAGTCAATGGAAGGCAATGTAAAAATATTTGATTCCAGGTCATTATGAAGCATTTTAATTGGTCTATTCATCATGGAATCGTGATACAATGTAAATAACAACTGCCTGATTTCCAGTATGTCAAAAAAAGGAGAGGAAAAAATGAAAATACAAGGCTTTTGCATGACAACACTTATACACCTCTTCGAATATGGTACCAAAAACGGGTCTCTGACTTTTAACAATATTTACAATTTATAACAATTTCATTAATTCAAGGTTTTTTAAAGAACCACATACAAGCAGAATCATATTCTCATTATTAGGTTCATGAGAAGCTTTAATGTAGTTGTCATGGTTCTGTATGGAATCATTAATTCTACTAAAATATAAAGTCTAAAAATGTTGGTTCCTTTACACTCTTAAAAATAAAGGTGCTTCAGACGCTTCAGTGTGTGGAGAACCTTCAAATCATCCAAAAGCGGTTCTTCTATGGCATTTAAAGCACCTGTGTTTTTATCAATAGGTGCTGGATATTCTCAGTACTTCAGAACTTCCACTGCAGCGATTTAGTGTTAGAGTTTTTGGTCATGAAGCATTCAGGGTTGGTTTTTGGCAGCTACTTTTCTTCTTCCACTCAAATCAAACCAAATCATCTCCTTGAACTCTGACTTTCACTGGAGGAGGCATTCTGACTCTTCTACCCACCTCTGATCAGAAGTGATTGAGCTTCGTGTGGGTGCTGAGTGCTGAGGGTGGGCTGTCAGAGCTTCTGTTCTTTCCAAAAACGCATATCAGCTCTTCCTATCTGAACACCCTGCATCAGTTCCGTGTGTCCTCAGTTATAGAGTGTTATAGCGTCAGTATGCATCGTTATGATACTGCTAGATATGGGCAGAATAAAGCGCGTGCCTGTAGAGAAGGCGTGTGCTGTTTTTGAAGAAAGGTAGAGGGGGGTGCGTGCGTGCGTGCATGCGCGTGTGTATGCCTTATCCAGTCTGTTTTAATCCCCCTATTCATGGAGGGCGAGACTCTAAACAAACGCAGAACCCAAACGGCCCTCCAAAAACAGCGGCAACAGCTGGAACAGCACAGATAGCACACTAAAGGAAGGCGCCTCACGTCTGGGGGCGATTGGACTCCAGTGCGCAACACGTCGCTCTGTAGTTCGTCTCCAATCCCGGAGAGCAGCGAGAGCAGGTCTGCAATGGTCGAGCCATCAACTCCAGCAAACTCCTGACAGCTTGGAGTGAAATAAGACGTGGGAAAAGGCCACGTTTTTTTTTTTTTCTGAGTCATTGAAGGGAGCGCTGTGGGATCTGCTCCAAATGCTCCTTCGCTCGTGAGGCTGCGAGGAATTAGGCACGAGATGGCCAAACATGAAATAGGGGTTATAAATGAGGTCTAGAAGCCTACAGCAGACATGGATTTACCCATGCATGGGTTTTCGAGCTGAGCTTTACTAGTTAGAGTAGAGGGTGAGGTGCTAACTTTTTGTTTTTGATGTAAAACTGAATACAGAGCATTTAACTCACCGTGATGAAACGTCTGCTTCCACTTTGTTGCAAGGAGAGGCACAAAAAAACGAGCTCAGAGCACCTTGGTGTGATGAATGAAGGGAAAATAAAAATAATCACAACTCCAATTCTAACAGCAGGTTTAAAGGAGAAAAAAGGACCAGCTTACTCCAGCAGCAGCAATAATCCCAGCGTCTGGATTCAATTTTTAGATGTTTAGAAAAGGATCTCTCGTCATGCCCCTGCCTCGGTGTTCTGAAAACGACTTGGGCGATGAAATATCCAGAAATGTGTTGGACGTAAACATATTTATCCTTTCCCGGTCATCTGAGTTAAGTGACCGCTCGTGCAGCTGTGCAAAAAGGGACAAAAAAATAAAAGCATAAAAAGATCCAAGAAAAAGAAGAGAGAAATGATTATACTTCCCCCTCTGGTGCTGGCTGATTACCTAGTCATCCGCGGCGATGAGTGGAATTTCAATCAACTTCCAAATGCTGCAAGGTGCGCGAGGAAACGCCATTAGGTCTTATATCCAACCATCTGAGAAGCGAGATTAAAGATCCCCAACGCACGAGCTGCAAAAGCGCACGACGCTCGAGCCAAAGTCATTACGTTTTCCAGCTTGTAATGCGAAGAGAAGTTGAGCTACGGAGCCGGAGATGCTCGGCGCCCCACACACGCGTGCACGCGCACACACACACACTCACTCACTCGCACACACATACAGACATACACACACACACACATACACACACACTCACATTCACTTGGTGGAGAAGAAAAGAGCAGCGTCAGAGACGGAGCTGATAAGTGGAGAGAAGGGAGGAGGAGGAGGAGGAGGAAGAGGGGGGGAAGCAGCAGGGCGTGAATTCAGCACCGCGAACAGCGGCGGGTTCAGAACCGGAGCTGTCCGCCAGGCAGACCCAACGACGCGGCGTGTTGATTCAGCACCGCGGACAGCGGCAGACGCAGCAGCTGTGATGGAAACTACAGCGTTGACTACAGGGCTGCTCCAGCACCGAGGCAGTGGCGTTTTAACGTTTAATGCTTTTAGTTCAGAAACCATCAACATCAACAGCTGGAGCTGTAATGACTGCACATGTTGGGTGTGTGTGAATGTAGCACCATGGACAGGAGCACTTTCAGCATTGTACTAGCATTGACATCTTTAATGTCATGTATAACAATATGCAGCGTTGTAGCTGTAGCTGGTCAGCGGACAGTCTAATCTCAGACACAATGTAGCCTCAGTTTTTGTTTAGAAATTCAGCATCACAGAGAAGGATGCTTTCAACATCAAAGCCTTTTCAACACTGCAGTTGTCTGGTTGTGTAGTGTCTGATACACTAACTAAATGTTCCGTGTCTAAATTCAGCAACACAGAATTATAGCTGTTAGGTGATTGGTCTGATAATGCAGTCATTTTTGCATGTAAAAGCGTAAATACTCAACGTATATTAAATATTATGTGGATAGATTCAGCCCCACCAACATTGTAGGTCTGTTTTTTCAGTACTATGGACAGGGGCGTTGTAAATACCCCAGCTGTCCATTTGTCAGTCTAAACTAAATTGTATATGAAATATTTGGTGTACAAATTCAAATATCAGCACCACAAGTTAGTATATAGATGCTGCACTGAAGACACAGCATCTATATGGTTCGAGGTATGATAATGCAACTAAAGACTGTTTTGTTTTGTGTCTGTAAATCCAGCACCACAGCTTCATAGCTGTCTTGTGATAGGTCTGTAAAAATGTGAATACTGTGGCTGCCCAGTTGTTCAGTCTAAACACAACACTTTCTAAATGTTATGTGTATAAACGCAGCACCACCGACATCATAGGTCTGATAATGTGTTTTTTTGCATCTAGTGAATTCAGCACCACGGACAGGGGCACCGTGAATACTCTAGCTGTTTAGTTGTCATTGTAAACACAACACATATTAAATATTTTGTGTAGAAATTCAGCCCCCAGGTAGGAAAGCATTCAACAATGCAGCTGTCTGGTTAGCATCTGATAACACAACTCAATGTTTTGTGTCTATAAATTCAGCTCCACGCAGAGGGAAGCTTGGGCAATTGGCAGTTTCACAACACTGACTATAAAAGAACCAGAGTCTTAAAGGCAGTCTTAATATCTCTCCTCTCATCATATAACACTTTCCCAAACCATGCCAGCAGGGCTCTGTGATATATGTGCGTGCTCTACACTTGCCCTATTGAGCTAGCATTTTTGCTCCATTAAAAGAAAGCACACCCACCTCAAATAACAGCCAAATGTGATCAGTGACTCAATGACAATTTTAAACAATATGGAAATAAAAGACATCTCTTATATGACTAGCTGAAATCATCATGAGAGAACTCATGCAGAATTGATTTACAGAGGATAGCCCATAGGGGCCACTGCTTTACTGCATTTGGAGTTGGCAGAGCGAGGATACCTTTTGTAGAGCAGGGGATCATAAGAGATACTTTAAGTGAGATTAGGCTTGAAAAGGGTGAAAATGGACTTTAAAAGCCACAGGCAGCACACATTTAAAGGGCTGGATGATCCCTCACTGAACACTGGTGCTGGTAATCATGGTATTTGATGCATGTTTAGGTAGAGTTCAGATCATGTCATTTATCAGCTGTTTTCTGGACTAATCCGATATTCAAATCCATCCTGTTAAATGAGTTCAGATGGAAAGCATTGCTTTGGGCTGCTTTAATTACCCAATTTTCTGCCTGGGGAGAGCACCATAGGTTTTCAAAAATCTATGAAGCAGGACCAATCCAAACTAACATTGACACGGCCCAAACTGATATTGACGAAGCAATAGAAGCCGGTTATAGAGCATCTTAGATGGCTTCTGAAGCACACGGAGGATATGAATCAGCAGGTGTGTGTGTGTGTATATGTGTGTGTAGTTGCTTTCACTCTTCACCGCACTGAATGTATGGTGAAAATCCCTCAAAATGATAATGACAGCCCACCTGAACCTCATGCTGCTCACGCAGAAGAGGGAATCGATAAAAGGCATCTGCAAGGTGAAGAGACAAGCTTCACTCTCTAATGTGAAACCTCAGCTTTGGGCTATCTGCCCCTAAAGACACATTAGACCTGTTTCAGGAGAGCAGACACATGCTAAATTAACGATGAGGCCCCAATTCCCAAGGCCTTCGTCCTAGTGTGACTCTAAATTAAATAAGCATGGGGTAGTGAGGGTTTGAGGAAGCTCTGTATGCATTATGTGGATAGATGAGCCTCTGGTTGCCCTTTCATTCTGACTTTCACTTTATAGAGACAAGTCATCTGTTTGCTAAGTGTTAAATAATGCACAGATGATGCACATTTTAACCCTCTGAGGCATAACTAGTCAGCATTATTGCGTATTGCATCGTCTGCGTATTTATGTATCAGCACTGACTCCTGTCTCTGGAAGTGTCTTAGTTGTAGTGTGTATTTAGAGCCTTTTTTATTTGTGCCTGACAAAGGATACATGTTCCAAGTATGAAGCCCTTCTGTAAATTGTTCTAGGGGATCTGAAAAATGCTCTAAGTGGAAATGAGGACATTTTCAATGCATCATAGTGGTAGTGGAGGCATAGTGGTAAGAGCACTTGATTATTGTTCACAGGGTTGTGAGTTCAAAACCCACGTCTGCTAAGACGCCACTGTTAGACCCTTGAGAAAGACCCTTGAAGCAACATCAAGTAGCATTTTTACCTTTAAATAAAATGTTCAATGTCATGTTGATTCTCCACTGACTGTAACAGGGAGAATGGCATCTCTGTCATTAACACTCAAGGCCTTAACGCTGCTACTGCACTATAAAGCATTGGTGGAGCTGCTCGAGACCTCTCTGCCTCAGTCCATATGCTTTTCTACCCTTAGATGTTGCTTCTGTATCTCTCAGCTTGTCCCCAAATGTGCACACTGTCTCATGTAGTGCTGATTTAATACTCTGTGCTCTAGGGGTGTCGTAGAACCTCTGTCTTTTTAAACTTGAGTGCTGCTGAAAGGTGATGCCACTGTGTGATGAGAGTGAGGCCGTTCCTTTCAAAACGAAGACAAGTATATCATCTCTACTTCTCGTTTTAGCACTAAAGAGAAACATTTCTCTTGTTGTTGTTCTTGTTCTTGTTACTGCAGCTACTAATTTTGTTGTTGTTGCCGCAGCTACTGACTCTGTTGTTGTTGTTGTTGTTACCGCAGCTACTGATTCTGTTGTTTTTATTGTTACTGCAGCTACTCATTCTGTTGTTTTTGCTGTTATTGTTGCTACTGATTCTGTTGTTGTTAACAAAGTTACTGATATTATACTTGCTGTTGTTACCACAGCTACTGAATCTGTTGTTGTTACCACAGCTACTGTTTCTGCTGTTGTTGTTGTCGCAGCTACTGATTCTGTTGTTGTTGTTGTTACTGCAGCTACTGATTCTGTTGTTGTTACCAAAGTTACTGATATTATAGTTGTTTTTGTTACTGCAGCTACTGTTTCTGTTGTTGTTGTTGTTACCATAGCTACTAATAATAGTGTTGTTGTTGTTACCGTAGCTACTGTTTCTGTTGTTGTTGTTACCACAGCTACTAATAATATTGTTGTTGTTGTCACCACAGCTACTGCTGCTACTACGACTACTAATATTACACCTGCTACTACTGCTACTACTACTACTACTACTGCCGCCGCTACCACTACTACTACTACTACTGCTACTACTACTGCTGCCGCTGCCGCTACTACTACTGCCACTGCCGCTACTACCATTACTAGTACCACTACCACTGCTGCTGCTGCTACTAGTACTTCTATTAATACTACTACTACTACTACTGCTTTTGCTACTACTGCTGCTGCTGCTGCTACTACTGCTACTACTATTACTAGTACCAATAATACTACTGCCGCTGCTACTACTTTCATTACTGCTGCTGCTACTAGTACTTCTAATACTATTACTACTACCGCTACTTCTACTGCTATTATTATTGATACTGCCACTACGACTACCACATTTCTTCTAAAATCAAGGGAATCAATAAAGAGTTTGGCCATCCATTGCTGCAGTAACAGTCTTTAAACTAACTAAAAGGCTTTAGTCTAGATGTTGGAATATTGCTGTGAAGTTTGATTGCACTCAGCCATGATGATTGGTGATAGTTCTGGATCACAAACACCACTTAAACTTATCCCAAAGGTACTGGATGGAGCTTAATAATTTCAGGAAACACAGTTCCACTGCTCCACAGCCTTTTTGACAGATGTACTGCATTGGACAGGTTTGTTTGTGTGTGATCAAGCTCCTCTGATCCTACTTCCAGTGCTTTTTAAATGCAAATTATATGACTGTGTAACACTAGACTGGGCCTAAGAGTAGCTCACTCTCCTAATTAGAAAGGGGTGTCTGGATGCTTGTCTAGATACAATGTATTATTATAACAACTCACTGAGTTTCTGTGTTTGCCGAGTCACGAGTCGGCACTGCTGTTGTGATATCATGCTCTGCATGTGGACCAAGGCTCTTGTCGCGTCAGTCACATCATTTCAGCATCACCCGCTTCTGGCCTGGGGTTGGCGACACGGGCGCCGTGTAATTGGGGCGTGTTTTCTCGTGGCCTCATTCGGAGAGTGTCAGGCGGAGAGCATGATGCAGCTCTAATTGGCTTCAACCCCCCTCATGCTTGGCGATGGGTTCACCAGCAGGGTCGCGTCTCAGCCGCATGCAGGTCACACTCCTCATTATAAGAATCACAACACCAGGGCAGGAGCGTGTGCCCATCAGCCCGGCAGGCTCTGCTGTGACGGCACAGAGCTTCCCCCGCAGTGACAGCCCACTAAGATGCTGGCGATCACAAGCGCAGCAGCCGTGACGAGCAAGCAGATGCTTGATCATGCATATATTCTTAATCTCTTCTTCTAACATTAGCTGATGCTCAGTGAAACTAAGCAAGCAGGAGGTGATTTCATGACTTCAGGTTAAGATATAGAGCAGCTGCCTGTCTGTAGGATTACAGCCGTGAGGTCAAGATTTGAGAGCATCTTTAAAGGGCTGTGAAGAAGAATTTCTGCTGAATGATGGAGCTGTGTGACTGATGTGACTCCTGGCTTTTTGTTAAACCTGTAAGCTTAGTAATATTTTACTTATGGATCTAAAATATTAAAATGAATAATTATATGAAGCTAATATGTCTGAAATGGAGAGTGAGAGCTTATTAAAAGGTGTTACATGTAAAAATAAGCATGCAGGCATTTGCATTAATATGTCATAAGTGAGGCTTAACAGATCGTTATTTCTATAACCTCTTAACACTCCAAAGCTTAGTACACTCTAAAGTGTATTACTCAGTAAGTTAGGGGTTAATATCCTTGGAACTTCTTTTTTAGAAGTTTAGTGTGCTTTAAGGTACGTACAGCTTTACAGAGGGGGTCACATATGCTGGGAGAGGCTGGACGTAAGTGCAATGTGTTTAAAGGTACTGTATAATGTAAAACTGTTTATTTGGGTATAGTTAATGAATAAGGAGAGTTCAGTATGCAGACATAACAAATCATTAACCTTAAATACTGCTGTTCCTCCTTAACTTCAACCCTAAACTTGCTGGCTAGAGGCCAGAGGCACGGTGTTAGCCTTTGCAGCAGCTAAAAGCCAACACCAGGCTGACCAGCTACAATATTTTGTGCTAGCTAACTACACCAACATGCCAACTGGGCATCACTGTCCACTGAATAATTTAAAACACAGCAACTACTTCAGGCTAAAAGCTAACACCAGGTGACTGAAGCGTAAGCAATTGTTATTATGTGGCCTGCTGGAGTCTTTGCAGCAGCTGAAATGAAACTTTTTACAGTGCTAAGCTATTCAGTGTTATGCCAGGCTATGCTGTGCATCTACTATGTGCTCTCTCTCTTAGGAACCAGCCAATAAATACAAGGCTTTTTCCCCTACAAGCCCACCATAAAAGGGAGTCATTCTGAACCCAAATAACAAGGTGGTAAACAGGCTTGTGAAACCACAACTAAGTATTTCCTAAGCATTCACCATCAACCAAAGTCACATGCTTTAGAAGTTTATTCATTAAACTACTTACAGAATCAGCCAAGGCATTCTTTAGCACCTTTGAAACTAAACTAAGAGGCAAGGCATTAGGGGGCTAACATGTCCAAATGGGACTTACGTTGGTGGAGCGTGGGCTAGGTGAGTTCCAGGTGAGCATGGGCTGAGTGGGTTTGTACATACGTTTATACTGGGACCCAGTTGGGCTTCACAAATGGTCCCGATCGTTATACAATAACCTGTTAGCTGGGCTGACAGAGAGGATGCAACAAAAATGTAATATACTGCAACTTGCTACTCCAGAGATGCAAAATTAGGCAATACTACCACAGGGAACCGGAGGCAGTACAGCCAGAAGACCAGATCTGTGGTAGGGAAATATTTATGAAAATCTGAATTGTGGAATTTCAAAGAATATTAAAACTCCTATAAAAAATATACAAAAATGAAATGCTGTTGTTAAAATGCTGAAAGTGTTCAGATATGCAAGACTATTTTTAAACCAGCATTTAATTGATTTCTAGGTTTCTATGGAAACCTATGAGAGAACCTTCTCTGACATTTGCTTTTTAATTTTACTTGAGAAACAAGAGTCACAAAAGAAGCAAACAAGTAACATTTACATTAATGACATTCGGCATATTAAGTGTTAGGAGTCCTGGCCAAGACCTCTTATTGGTGTAGCATGGTGTGCTTGTCCAGCAAGGGAATCAAACCCTAGTCTGGCACAGAGAAGGTGGTGTTATTACCCACTGTAACACCAACCACAACCTAAATATCAGCGTTTTAAAAAATATTTGGATGAAAACTTGTATGGACCGTATGTATTTACCCTTAGTATGCATGCTAGTATAAATTTAGCTACTTTGCTGACACAGATGTGCAAATGCACACACACAAACAGATTGTCTAATACCTGTAGAGAAGTACCACCAATACAATAGGACTCTCTGGAGCATATAAACATGAGCATCGGCACCACGCTGCCTAATGCCAGGTGTGGGCTAGAGGGGTATAAAGTCCCCAGCATTGAGCTGTGGAGCAGTGGAAGAACTGTCTTCTCCAGAATGATGAATGGTGCTCCATCCACTACTTTTGGGATGAGTTGAGGATAATGGAAGGAAGGGGGTGATCATCCAACATTCTGATGTCACTAACTCTCTTGCCAAACGCAATCAAATCCTCACAGCAATTCCCTAAAATCTAGTAGAAAACCTTCTTCCCTGGACAGTACAGACAGTTACTCCATCAAAAGCAGGATAAGCTCTATTTCAATAGCCTTGATTTCATGCAAAGAATAAATAAGATGGTGTCCCAATACTTTTGTCCATATAGTCTCTATAATCTTGTTTATATAGGCATGATTGTGTGTGTAGCTAGTGTGCCACTGGCCTTTAGAGGCCAAACTTGAACCCAATAACAAACACAGATGCAAACTGCACAACGGCACAGGAGTACAGTGGAGAATGTGTGTATACATAAGGCAAACAAACAAACAAACAAACAACAAAATATAAACCAAAACATAGCCTCAGATGCTTTTCCAGCATCTTCCAGCCTTTTCCAGGGTCTTCTCTTTCCAAAGGCCTCCTCTAAACTGGCTTGGAGAGCCTCCAATTTCAAAGTGTCCTGGCTTAGGGAATGAGCCCTGAACACCCGTTCCAGAGCTTGACAGCACCGCCGCCTTTCCACCAGTCCTCTAGCTTTTCTTAGCTGTGTTCCCAGTGAGTCTTTTTCCTAGTTCACATCCATCATGTTTCCCTTGTGGTCTGTGTTTCATTGTGTTCTTGGTCTCCTAGTTCCTGTTTCTTGAGAAGTTCTGTGACTCATCTAGCCTGCAGTCTTAAAAATAAAGGATCTTAAATGGTTATTTAACTCCTTAAACAGGCTATAGCCTGCCAGAAGGCCAAACGTCTGTTACCAAAGAATAGCTCCACTAGTTTATACAGTAGTACCTATAGTTACAGAATAATACACCTTGGGCCCTGTTTTAATGATCTTTAGGCGAGTTGTCAACCGTGGAGTAACTAGGACGTCTAGGAAGTCTAAGTCTCTTAATTAATCATGGGTGTGTTTTGGGTGTATCGTGCAGTAAATCAATCCGTGTGTCACTCGCCATTCCCTTTAAGAGCCAAGTGTGGTCTGAGTTTGGCAGATTGCTATTTTAGTGGCGCATCATGCATGGTCTGGGGAGGCTTGCTGAAGCGATGGAGCGCCTGGCCTCTAGAATAATATTATTTTATTTTGTCTTCTGTTTATTGTTGATGTAAAAGTTTGCATAGCTGCCAACTGGCACATGCTAAGGGTTTGTGCACTGCTGCATGTCCATGTGAGGTGTACAGGCGTTGGGCATGCAATTCACTGCCAAGACAGCAACGAATGTCTGGCTGTTGATGTCTGCCCAGGTTGTTTTTAGTCAGTGGCGCACCTGTGTTTTCTGTTGCCAAGATATTAATGCGCCAGAAATCAACCTGAACACACCTCATTTCGAGACCACCGCGCCCATCTGCATAGATATATCCGCCTGCATCGTTAATGCTATTTAAACGACGCAGGCGGAAGGCCTGGAAATAGACTGTTGGCGAGGTGTAAGATAGCAATGAGCTTTGTTTAAGATAGAGGACCTTGTGTGTAATAAGCCTTTCTGCATTAAGGAGTTAAACTTTTACTCCACACACACATCTTACAAAAAATGTTTTTTAAAGAACCATCCACGGAAAGATTCTCGAAGAAATTAAGGGTGCTTTCACATCTACCTTGTTAGGTGCGGATCTGTCGGCTGCTTTCTTTAGCTCGGTTTGTTTTTGACAGGTGTAAACCTTCCAACCCTACTCAGGTACACACCAAACAAGAGGATGATGGTTCACCAAAAGTATGCTTCTAAGCAGCTGTGGTCCAGTTCAGTGCTGGTGGGAATGCGTTTTTTATGATGGTCCACAATGAATGAGGGAATTCAACAGGTCAGCACTGTATCGTCCACATAATCTACCTGTCTTGCTTTTAACTCTTTACAGATGCTGGTACTGTTCTTGCAGCACAAACCACTCATACTGATGGTGTGTGAGCACATCCCAGCTCGTAAGGGGTTTATGTTTGGGTTAGTAGTAGCGTTACGTGAACGCTCTGAACGTTTGTTTTTTATGGTATTTGTGCACTTGTTACTTCGCCTATTCATTTCATTGGAGAGAGCTGGCTCATGTCCATGGTGCATAGCAGATTGCGTTGTCATACGGCAAACACATTCCGTGAATTTTAACTTTATGCAGCTGAGTACGCCCGCTGCTTTGCTTCTGGCCAATCAGGGAAGAGTATGTTAGTACATCATACGAGTATCTCACACACAGAACAAACACCTTTCAAATAAGGAGGAAAAAAGGATAACTGTATCTGAATTTCCTGAATTAGTTTAAAAATATGTTCAACCTGTCAAGTTTTTGAGACGTCGCTAGAATGTTTGATTTATTTCTTTATTTTTTACATTTATCCATTTATTCTCACAATTGAAAATGGGCTTTGTATATTTTGTAGGCAGATTTCAAATTCAGAAAATATTCTATATATGTTCAAATAAAAGCAATGCTTAAGTTTGGAAACCATTTTGTGCCAAATTTATTACATACATTAATTATCACTGTTTTTATCAGTTTTATCAGCGTTTTTATTGCACTGTATTTTATGTGTCTTTGGTTTTGGGAAAGTATTATCATAGAGACAGCTGAAGGAAGTGTTTGTCTAACTGTCTAAGACATGTTCTAATAATCATTATTACAGGACACATTTTCAGAACGTTCCTGGTAATTGTGATTGTAAACTAATAGACTGAAACTCTAAGGTAAACAGTTCTTGACCTTTGATAAATCTATTTAATTCTACTAGCCCTCCTATGTGATTCCTAATTGTATGTTCTCAATAAGTTCATGCATGTTTACATGAACATACACTATATGGACAAAAGTATTGGGACACCTGCTCATTCGCAATTTCTTCTAAAATCAAGGGTATTAAAAGTTCATCCTTTAAGAGTTAAAGGTTTATCCTGTTAAGAGTTTATCCTGCTTTTGTTGGAGTAAATGTCTCTACCGTCCAGGGAAGATTTTCTACTAGGCTTTTGTCAAGCTATGTGTGAAACTGAAAGTAGCTGAAGAATAGACACACAGTGTATTATGACCAGTAAAAGACATCCCATATGCTTTAGTTGAAGCCTGTAACAGATGGCAACACATAGTTCATCTGGTATGTTGCAGTTTGACACTACCTCTGTCAGTAAAGGGCCTCGGCCCAGAGCTACCGCTGCAATGTTCATTTCATGTGTTGTTCATGTTCAATGTTCATGTGCTTTTTTTAATTCCTAGAAATTCTTAAGCCTTCTTAGAAGGCCTCAAAGCTGTGATGGTGATGGTTCATCACTGGCTTACAGGACATGCCAAGGTACACTCTGTTGCAGAATAGCTCCTCAGAGCCTCTGAAGATGGCCTGAATTAGGAGCAACTGGCCCACAAGCTCTTTTAAATAATCTAGCTCGACAAATGACCATGAGGAACCGAATTGGCCAGCGACCCGTGCTGCTGTACCGTGTGTCACAATATTCTCCTGTCTTCTTTGCTTTGCTTTGAGCCTGATTCGACACGCTGGAGAAAGCATTAATGCCTTGTAAATGGCCACACATCCCTCCTTGTACAGGCAAGCCCACCGAAGGTTGAGGAGAGGGAGCTGGAACAAGAGGCCATTAATCATTTATCATGCTATTGCAGGCCAGTATGTGGTTAATAATAACCTTAATAGATGGACTGTAGAGGTAGCATTGCTGAAGTTTTGGCTGAGAGTTTTGCTCTGACCTAGTACTGAACCATGAGTCTTTGGCACTGCACTGTGCTTGAGAAACAAACAACATCTGTACACACACTGCAACACTAAATACACACAAGGAAACACAATATCATGCAGAATATCATACTGGCAGGCCAGGAACACTCAGCAGCTATCCAGGATTTTTTGTTTGTCTGGTAGAAACAGCTGATCAAAGCAAAGTGAAAAAAAGAAAAGAAAATAAACAACAAACAAACAAACAAACAACATCTTTAAAATGTATTACAACCCCCTCCTTAGAGAACTGAGACACACAACCCCGTTAACCATGCTGTAGGCCTCTATCAATGGTCAGTGTCTGACCACAGAGCGGCTCTTGGCTGGATGTTTTTGGATGGTGGACCCACTCTCAACCATAATAGTGACACTGTAGTGAATAGTAGATACTTCAGCAACATACATACAGGTCACTGCCTCTCTGAGAACAGTCCACCATCCAAATAAGATCTAGTCAGCATCAGTGCCTAGAAACTGACCAGTAATGAGTGGGGCTGTTCAACTGCAATTGTGACTGTACACCAATATAGTGGACATCTACAGTCCTGTAGGTCTTTTAACCACAGAGCTGCTCTTGTCTGGAGTATCACCTTAATGCCACTGCTGAGAAGGCTCCACCACTCAAACCATAAGCCTTGGGTAGTGCACTGTGCAGATGTTGCAAAGCAAACATCTGTACACACACTGCACCATACACTATCCAAAAGTTTGTGGACACCCCTTCTAATGAATGCGTTTGGTTACTTTAGGTGGCACTGTTTGCTGATATAGATGTGCAAATGCACAAACACAAAGCTTGTGAAGTCCCTGTAGAGAAGTACTGTCAAAAGAATAGGACTCTCTGGAGCAGATAAACATAAACCTACTGGCAAAATGACTAATGCCAGGTGTGGGCTAGAGGGGTATAAAGCCCCCCAGCTTTGAGCTGTGGAGCAGTGGAACTGAAATAATGGATTGTGCATCATCCAATTCTTTTGTGATAAAGAGGAGAGTTGGGGATGAGGTGGGGTGATGATCATCCAATCCAATGCTGATCTCGCTAAATGCAATCACATCAATGCTCCATTGAAATCTAGTAGAAAACCTTCCCTGGACAGTAGAGTCATTCAGAATATCACACCAGAGACTTTTTTGGTCTGTTAGAAACAACTGATCAAAGCAAAGTGTACAAACACGGTGTGTGAAAGCCATACAGATTCACTTAGCTAATGGAGGACCTGCATATTTCCTATAACCCCTGCCCCCGCCCCCCTTTGGCAATGGATTTCACAGTGCAGACTTTAATATTGTTATAATGGGTTGCCATTAGGCCCATGTTAATAGACTTCCTGCAAGTTCTCAGCATTATATTTGGTCAAGGGAGTTCACGCTCGCTCTCGAGCCTGAATGGTATGGACAGATGAGCCTGAGGCTTTCTGGAACAGCCATGCGCTTCTATATTCCTTCCTATATGAGGCTGTTCTCTCATATGTGACAAAAGGGCTATACTTCTGCCTGTTTGTGAGGAGATTTAAGCATGGAGCTGGAAGAGAAAGAGGCTGTTGGCACTAAAGAGAAAAGCCTGGATTTTTCCCCCCTCTTTTTTTAAGTATATTCATATTCCTCTCACAATCTCTAGTCTGTCCTGTGTGACAAATCAAACCCAGCCGGCGAGGTCCGGGAATCCCCTGCAGTGTGGAATAAAGGTGAATTTATTACTTTCTCCATTATTCAAACTGTTCAGGAACAAATCTCCTGGTCTAATTCCGCGTCGGGACTTTTTTGCCTTCGTGATGGTGCACAGATTGATTTTGCATGTTACATTACACAGGGAGGTTAAGTGAATCCTATGGAAACATAAAGATCCTGAAGCCATGTCATGCTTCCAATGTGGAAGAGATTCTTCCTCCAAGGCTTTGTGCACTGAAGCTCAATGGAACAGTGGGCTTTTCAAACTTCAGACTAATCTTCTCACTTATTATGTTTGCATATTGCAAAGCCATTGTTTTGTGAGTGTACATTTTTTCCTTATCATTTTGCTGTAGAATAAATGCAACAAATATATGTAATAAAATAAATATTGATACCGTCTCAGCTCCCTGTTGTTCAGTCTGATTTGGGCCTTTGGGAAACTTTTCCTTGATTTCTTTCATAGGAAAGAGATGGCCATGCAAAAGTTTGTCTTACATCTCAATGATGCAAATAGACTAGTAACACTGCTAACCAACCACATAGGTTACCACAGCAGCCACTTGTCAACACCCTTGCATCCACATGAGACACCAAAACAACCACTTGGGTACAGTAAGAACTGCCTAGCAACCACCTACCAGAACCCTAGCAACCACTAAGCAACACCATAGCAACCACCTTGGATACCAAAGCAACTATTGAGCAACATCTAGCAATGACTTTGCAACACCCTAGCAACCACATGAGATACAATTTCAACTGCATATCAATTCATCAACAACAATAGCAACTAGCAACAACCTAGCAATCACTTAGCTCTATCTCAATCGCATCCACACAGCATAACAACTACATGGAATACCAAAACAGCCATTTCGCAACATCATAGCAACCATCTACCAACTACCTAGCAATTCCATAACAACCACCTGGTATACCATAGCAGCCACCCCAGTTTGGACCCTAGAGACCACATAGCAGATGCCTGGAAGTGGGAACAACTTAGGCTGTGCAATCATTCTGTGTTGCTTCAGGAAATACCCTTTTCTACACTGTAAAAGGTCTTGAGGAACCTTTGGAGGTTCTTCAGTTTGAGGAACCTTCATGACCTCTTTCTACTAAAAAGCTTTTTCCCTCAAAGCACTATACGAGGTTCCTCCACAGTTTCAAATTGAAGAACCTCCAAATTCTTCTCAAGAATCTTAAACTTTCAGCACTGTGGTTAGGTTCGGCCCTTTGCATTCCCCCTTAGAATATGGTTCTTAACATATGAGGTCATTAGAAAGTTACTTTATGGTTTGAAACATGATCAATAATGATTGGATATAAAAATGATCTTGCTTTTTGGTGGTTGGTATTAAAATATTACACTGAAAATGTTCAAATAAACACTAAAAATGAAAAAGTGAATTTTCTTTGTTTTGTTGTGCATTTTCATTCATATTCCTATTCATATGCAAATGACCCCAGAGCAGAGGTATCATTTACATTTATCAGAGGCAAGCTTTTTTATTCTAAGGGAAAAAAGAGAATGGAAAATGGTCAATAAATCATTGCTGGCTGTAGTACTAAAAACACACAAATATCCCAAGTGAATCCTAGCAGGCTGTTCACTTCTAATGTGGCCTTTAAAATGTGACAGTCACACAGGCTTTTTGAAATGTGAAGCAGCATGAAGGTCATTGAAATGTAGACTTCTGTACATGGTACACTTTATGTCCCAAAGTGTGTAGATTTGATTGCATTCAGGCAATCATACGAGAGCATTAGTAAGGTCTGGAACTGATGCTGAATGACAGCTCATCCCAAGGTGTTGTTTGGAGCTCCATCACTCCAGAGAACACAGTTCCCCTGCTCTGATACCCTTCTGGCTGCTGCCTGACATTAAGCATTGCATCTTTTGGCTACTGTGGAGCTGATTCACAGTGTTCAATACTGCTGGAAATTTTGGAAATATATGATTATGCATGCTGGGTGTATGATTGCATTGGATTGGATTGAATTCTACACTAGAAACTGGGGGTAAAAGTGTGTCATTAGAACTTCCGACAATCCCAAGCCAGATCTGAAGAACTGATCTGTACAGATTCTTCACCTTGGCTTTTCTGGGTACACTCTCAGTACGATCTACAGTACATCCCACGTCAGTCCTCTGATGTAACCCACATGCACTTTCATTTTTTTACTGACCTCCAGGAGGACAGATAAAAGGTTGTCTTCCTTCTCTCAGGCAGGGAGACTGTTCATGTAGAGTACAGGGACCTGTGAAAAAGATCCATGTTGTGGATCGGGCTGTGCTGGGGATCAGAGGCAGGTTCTGGTAGTTATTAGTCAGGCTGTGACGAACCATCTCCGTTTGGCACGAGGCATTTTCCACTGAGTTTGGCTAGAAGCTCTAATCAATCTATGTCTGTCTATCTCTTGCCCTCACTTTCCCTCTGGTCCTGTTTTCTCTTTAAAGTGTCTGCTGCTTGCACAAGGGTGCTGAGCTCACCGAGCGGTTCAGTGCCCTTAATGAAACTGTGCTTCACTTTAGGATAATACTCTCTCTGGGTGCAGGCTGCTAATAATGCTGCAGTGTAAGTACATTGTTGCAGAAAGGAGAGAGAGTGGAATTACATTTCGATTTCAGCTGTTCAACTCAGATCTACGTTTACTCCTAACCAACGGTGTTTAATCCCCTCCTACAAGGAAGGTTTTATTTATATGCGTATATACATACATACTGATGCAAAACCAGTAGGTCAGCGACCAGAGACAGACTTTTATTTATTTAATTCCTGATTTTATTCAGGTCAGGAATGATTGTTATGGGCATTTCTAAACAATTGCAGATTCAGGTGCGTTTTTCAGACTGCTTGGACAGCTGTACTCCTCTGGTTGCCTTAAAATAGTTATACTACTACTACTACTACTAATAACAATAATAATCATTTAAAAACTTTACTGTTAAATTGGCTATACTAAAATGCTCATTTTGCAAGCTTATCATCAGTGACTCTGACTGGAAGCGCTAGCTGTTCAAGAGGACCCTGAGTAGACCCGGGTGGTCCAAGAGAATAAGGCGCCGTCACTTTGACCAAGTTTGAGTTTGCTGGTCATTTTGCTAGCCATCGGTAGCCAAGGCCCCAAGAGAGCACAGTTGGCCTTGCTCTCTTCAGGGTTTCTCCCCACATCACTCAGGTGCAGTGCTGGCTGGCACTGGCATCTGCTGGCCAAGGGTGACTGAGCTTTCCTCCAAGCATGTTGATTGCCCGTTGACATTGCATCAGAAAGAAAGGTGCTAGCTGGCTGTGCATGTGTTGGAGGAGGTGTTTGACGATCTTCACCCTCCCAGTGTCGGGAGCATTGCATGTGATGGAGGAGAATATGTATGGGTTGGGTAATTGGTGATACAAATTGGGGAGGAAATTGGTGAAAATTAGAAAAAAAGAAAGTTAGCTGTTCAAGGTTTCGGTGAGAGTGCAGGGTAACGTAGTGCCTGTATTGAAGTAAATCTGCATGGCATGTTTTGTAGTTTTGCTCAGTAATGCAGGATAAAATTTACCTCTCATCTTACTGCCATGATTTTAGAGGGGCACATCAACATTTTACAAAATTCATCAGTTGAAACCCAAGTACAGATTATTGGGAGATGCAGCCACTTCTTCAAGGTCTGGATAAAGGCCCAATTTGTCAGCCACTGCCGAGAGGAAACTGGTTTGTATGGTCAGAACATTTTTGGACATTACACAGTGGAGCTGTATGTGTGAACTGGACATTACCCAGACTTTATAATGCCAGCCCCCTCCGGGGAGTGAGCCCATGTGTGAATAGAGCAGGTCATTTTCCGGAGAATTCTCAGTGTGCGAGTTGATGAGATCATCATGAATGAGTTGGTAGCCTCGTTCGCCATCTTCATTGTGCTGTAAATAAAACACTGCTATTTCTGCAGCGTAGTTTTGTGCACCCTGCCATGCCTCCTGCATGCACTACACAGGTGCCACCCTTGCCTAAACCATGTGAACTATATGTATCTGGTAGATCTGGATCCACTTTGATCAGATTCGGAAGATAATAAGAGGGAGAAAGAGCCGAGATCCACAGTAATTATAATTTGTAATAGCTTTTTTTTTAACTGACGTATTTCCGCTTCCCTAACGGAATCTGATCCAGGTGTAAACAGGCTCTATGTTGAATTCATCAAATTCTTGTATGGTGCACATTACATTTACATTTACATTTTTTAGCAGATGCTCTTATCCAGAGAGACTTACAAAAGTGCTTTGCTGTTTTGTGCTCAGCTCAGCTAGTGCTCAGCTAGTTTGAATAGACTAATAGTTCAAAGATACCTCTAAGCTTTAGACTTTACTAAACACAAGTCAATAAGGTGACCATAGTACTCTACTATTCGCCCAAGTAGTCTCGGAAGAGGAGGGTCTTCAGTCTGGGTTTGAAGACAGCGAGTGACTCGGCCATTTGGACACCCAGGGGAAGCTCGTTCCAACACTTTGGTGCAGGACAGAAAAAGTCTGGACGCTTGTCTTCTGTAGATTTTGAGGGATGGCGGGTTGAGCCGAGCCGTACTTGAAGCTCGAAGGGCTCTAGGTGTGGATCGGCTTTTGACCATTGCCATCAAGTACGGAGGGGCTGCAGCAGTGGAGTGACATGCCTGAATTTAGGAACGTCATTGTACCTCAGAAAAAGACTCAGTATTGTCATTTCCATTTCATGTCCATGTAATGACCATGAATGTATGGAGAACCTTTACTTTTACTAAAGAACCTTGATAAACAACAAAAAGTGACAAATGAGTCTAACAGTAACACTGACCAAAAAGTTATTGACAGTCCAGATTTTGAGCTACACTCTTAAAAACAAATGTGCTACAAGGGTTCTTGAGAGATGCATTTTTGGTCAACGTTGACCTCTTAGAATTATTTGTCACCATTTGTGTTTTTTCCATAAAATTCTGTTTATGCACATGTACATATCTCATCCACATTTAACACAATGGCAATCTAGATTTTTAGATACATTTATGCAAATAAAAAAAGGGGCTACCAAGGATTACATTTACATTTACATTTACGGCATTTAGCAGACGCTCTTATCCAGAGCGACTTACAAAGTGCTTTGCTATTTACTCAAGAAAACCTCAGCTAGTTAGAATAGACTAATAGATCAAAGATTACATTACATTACTAAATACAAGACAGAAAGATATCATAAAAGAAAGATTTGAAAGATATCATAAAAGAACCCACTTGGGTCTGTTTTAAACCATTTTTGATGTGAGTGTTAAGAACCTTAAAACTGGTAAAGAACATTTACATAGACTCATTTAACCTCTCAACACTCCAATGCTTATTACACACCAAGGTGTATTACTCAGTAACTACAGGGACTTATGTACAAACTGGTGGGGCTATTTTCTGGTAATAGACATTTGTAATAACACTTTCACTGGTGGGCAAATGGCTTGTTAAGGGGTTAAACCTTTGACATGGTTCTTCACACAAATCGCTTTCACAAAAATGGTTCTTTATGGAACCAAAAATGGCTCTTCTTTGGCATCTCTCAAGAACCCTTGTAGCACCTTTATTATGTACTGTTTTTAAGGGTATACCTCAAAATCAGGACTGGCATTAACTTATTGGTCAATGTTCTATTAAAATCATTTGTCACCATTTGTGTTTTCTCAAGGTTCTTTGACGAGAAAAATTACATATCTTGTCCACATTTAATACAATAAGTCACAGTCCAGAATTTAAGCTTCACTCTTTACAATAGAGGTGCTATAAGGGTTTTTGAGAGTTGCCATAGAATAACCATTTTGGTTGCATTAAAATCTTATTTTGTAAAAGTGATGTGTGTGAAGAACCTTTAAATTGGTAAACATTTCAAATGGTTCATCATACAAGCATACCTTTCTCAAAAATGGTTCTTTATGGAATCAAAAATGGTTCTACGACAATCTCTCAAAGAGCATTTTTTGGGTGTAAAGCTGGATAAATAGGGTTTATGAAGGTTTCATGGACATAAACACCACTATGACTACATGCTACAGCCCATTCCTTCGGCAGAAGGCCTAAAGATCCAACCTGTTAACATTAATTATCCCTGCCTTTAACTTCAGCACATTGCCCAACAGCTGTGGATGTGGTGCAGGAAGGCATCACTTGTGATTAGGCTATGAGCCCCATCCTCTGCTCCTCGTTATCCTCTGCTCCTTGCTTACTGTAGGATAGACTTGCTACACAAATCTCTCTGCCCTGCCAGAGCTCATCCCATGCATGATAAGCAGCTTCTTGCATCCAGAGTGAAACTTATGTGTGGCTGTTCAGAGATTCAATTAACATTTGTTGTCCCTACCGGCTTAGTTAATGACGGGTTGGGTTCTAAATATCCTCGCAAATATCCTCCCAATTTGTCAAGACACGCTCTTCTGTTGGTTAATGACTTACCCTGTGGAACTATCTCTAGCTGCTGTGTCACTTCGTGACCCTCAAAGTGCAACATTTGTTCCAAAGGGCCACATGGAGTCTAAATTCTTCCCAACAGTTTGACATTTCAGTGCCTCATGTCTGTTTAAGATGCCAGACATGTGGTTGGGTTGAACTGCACTTAGTCATTTCTCCATCAGTGTTGACACAGTGTTGCTTGCTTTACTCTCTTGCTGCATTTAAAGCAGACATTTGCTCTTTGTTCTTCAGTCATGGCATGAGTTGGCCACTCTGTGTGGTGACATCCACTTGAACCCCAGAGTCGGCTCCCATTGACTTTCCCCTTTTCAGAGCGTAATTGCTGTTGGGACTGCAGGTTAAAGAGCTGATTCTGGTGAATGAAGGTCAAGATGAAAGAGAAGTGAGGTACTTCTGTGGTTATAAAAGGAGACGTGTGTGTTTCTGTGCAAGGCTAGTGTTGGTAGATTGAATGTAGAAGCTTTTGTCACATGCTGGTGGTCTTTGCAACTTTTCAGCAACAGTGGAAAAGCAGAATAGGCTTTAAACCAGCAGTTTCCAATATTTTACTTTTTAAACTTTGTTTTTATTGATTGTTAACAACAACATGAAAGATAAACGGCTTCAGACTGGGTACATCTTAGGGAAAGTGAAATGCTTGACATCATAAAAGATAAAAATTGGAAAAAGTTGGGTTACATTCCACTTTATGCATTGTTCACATCCATATTTGTCATTTGGAAATGTGCAGGTTTTCATAATCCAAGACTTAAGTTTTTCTAGACCAGGATGTTTTAAGGAGGTGAAACACTCCAATATTGGCAGTTTATATGTAGGACCCCATACTTGCCACATGTTTGCATTTCCCATTTTTCCAGCACACCTGATTCAACTTTTTTGTATCACTTGTAGCTGACTGAAACAAATGGTTAAATTCTGTTGCTATCTGTGTTGATTTTAATTGTAAGATTTATATGAAAATATGTTTTATTATATGCATTTTGTATGTAATAAGAGTAAAAATAAACCCTAAATAAAACATTAAAACTGCACATATAAAATACCACAAATGTTCATGACCATAAAAGTCAAATTTTAATAAATTAAATAATAAAACAATGAATAAATAGATTACAAATGAATTATATAAAACCATAGCTAGCAAAAGAGAAATAAAAAGAAAGGTAAATGTTACACAGTACCTAAAATGGACCAAATCATGTAAATGGTTAACTAGAATACCCCAGGCCCTGGCAAGTGGCATGTCCACCATGACCTTGTAGGCAATGAGGCTCAGGAACAACATAAACACAAGACTCAAGTGACTCACAACCCTTTATTTTTGCTCTCCCTCCACCACCCCAAACAAAACCTCAACAAAACATACTAACAGCCGAAGTGCTCTAACAGTCTCACAGTCTCACAGATCAGTCCTCGGGCTCACTGTGTCCGCTCCTTCCCATGTAAGGCTGAGTAGGCCCTTTTTTATGCTGCCACTTGGGCTCATTATACTGAATGATCACAGAAGCGCAGCATCAGGTCAGTGTAGGGTAGCACCGTGGGTGGACCCATGGCTCTCTCCCGCCTCCTACCTACCACAAGGTTGACTGGGTAGTGGGAAGAGACTTAGGGCCCTGTCTTACACCCCACCACCCCGCCAACAGTGTATTGTTACGCCTTCCATCTGCGTTGTTTAAATAGCAATGGTGCTTGCGAATATATCTACGCCGATGCATGTGGTGGTCACGAAATGAGGTGTGTTCAGGTAGATTTCTGGCGTATCGCTATCTTGGCAGCGGATGGGGAGTCACAGCACCGCCAATTGCCCCGGAGGAGGCCTGCATGACAGATGGGGAGTCCACAGCGCCGCCAAGTGCCCCGGAGGAGTCATGCAAGCCAGATGGGGAGTCCTAGACGCCTGATCCCATGAGATTATGGATTTGCCTATGATGTACCTGCCTGCCTGTGTTTTGACCCCTTCCTGTCCTAATGATGAGTTTTGCCTAAGCCCAAATAAAGTCCCTATGCACATGTAGCCTGCCACAACCAGTCCATTACAGATGCTTTTTGTTCATCTTCATCACTCTTAAATCATACAGCATGATTAAATGCCATTTAAAGCACCTGTAAAATGTTAAGTGTAAACAGCCACAGCAACCGCTACAGATAATGACTGCATTTTACAAAATTAAAATTAATTAGCATTTAACAGCATGCGATAGAGTCAGTATCTACTAGAAAGTCAGGGTCTACATGTAAATGACCCTCAAGTGATCTGTGATTGGTCAATTTCAGTAGCATAGGCACAGCTTAACGGATCAGTTCATTATTGTTCTCGTGGCACCATACTGTGAGTGAGCCAGTCAGAGGTCCAGTTCAGGAGCCCCTCACTCAGATAATCCACCATCTCCACTGACCACAGACACTGTAGTGGGTCGAGTGCTTGCAGTCATAATTCATAGAGTCGTACTCCAGAGTGCAGATGTGATTTTCTTAGTGGAGCAGCGGCACCGAATGAATTGAAAGCATGCAATGTTTTGCATGCCGAGGCAGGCCCGACGACCTCATTAAAACCTGTCAGAGACAGATCAGATGAAGAGGGTTACCGTGGATACCGTTACGCAGCCTGCCGCAAAACACCACTTGATTATAGAGTGAAACATTGTGCCACTCGCTCCCATTCTTCCCTTACAAAAGCTCCAAATGAAAATCTGTGGATACATTAGGTGCATGGAAAATGGGTGGTAGTGCTTATTGATTGCATATGCCACTGACAGAACTCGTCTTTGGACTATAATTAATGCCTTTGCCATAATTTCGTCAGGCCAGAATTGTTCTTTGATAAATCACAAATGGCGTCAATAACTTCATATACGTCACCTATGATTATGATAGATATGACGGTGTGTAACTTCTCCTGAATTTTTTGGTTAAATTTGAATACCTGATACAAATGATGCTCATAGAGCCATGCAGAATAATGAGGAGAGCATGGTGGGAGAGTACTGTAATCGTAAAGGTCAAACTTTACATTCTTCTTTAGTAAATGATGGAGAGTCCAAGGGAACTGGAGGCAATTGGTTAGTTGACATACAGAAAATGGCCTAAAGATGATGTACTACTACATTAAGATCATACTTCATAGCCCTTGCAAGCAACACAACTGAATTTATCCTCTGCATTTAAATCTTGCAATGGCAGTGAACACTCACACTAGTGAATAGGACACTGAGAACACAAACCAGGAGTCATAGGAAGTGCAAGGGGAGCGGTTAGAGGTTAGCTGAGCCTCAGCTGTGAATTAGGGAGAATCTACTCCCACTTCCTGCTGGTCCAGGAGATAGAACCAGTGGTCAACTTGCTGGTCCTAAGCCCACTTCTCTAAAATTTAGGCCACAGCTGATAACCTCAAGGGTGGTCTTCAACCTTTTTCAAGCTGTGTCCCCTTTAAAAAAAGTGGGGTTGGGGTTTGTGGGCACACTACAGCAACCTTCTTCACATCCTGTATATAGGACATGGGCTTCATAGCACTGAAATATTGACTGTATAGTCTGCATCTATTTTAAGCACATGCTGGATGGATCATTTCTAGTATTAATTGTTGGAAGACAATGTAACAAGATTTCACCCCTCGTTTCCAGCAACACGGCATTGTGGGAGATGTAGTTCTTTAGCTACAGCTACCGGAGCTCATGTTTGCATGTTGCGGCAGGAAATCAGACCATTTGCATCTCTGCATGTTTGATAAGGGGTCTGACGAACAAGCATGACCACTCGGCTGCTCGTCTTAAGCAATGAGCGAACATTGCTCATACTGTTTAAATGCACATCCACGTTATTCACAACAACGAGTGGTGATATGCTGTCTGGCAGAAAACTAGCTAATGCTAACTCGCTAACTATTTAAGAAATCTACTGTCAGTGTGATGAACACTTTTAAGAAGGGAGTCCGTCTCCACCCTCTGAAGATGCGGTTGCCATTAACAACCAAGTAGATTTGGAAAGCAACAGGTTACTGTTGCCCTTTTTATTTATTATTATTATTATTATTATTATTATTATTATTATTTACTTATTATTCATGCTTACGAATAAGCTTTAGGATGTGTATTACGTCATTAACTAGTAATAAACACTTTCATTCCATTTCACTTTCATTTCATTCCATTCATAAGCCCTTTATAAGAGGGGTCTTATGATAAAATGATACCTTATAAAGTGGCATTGCTAACACTGTGTGTAAGGAGACACTAGATGATCAATATGTGCTTTAAAAGCCTGAAATTTGGTGCTTTAAAAGCCTGAAGTTTTTTTTTTTACACAGAGCTCCCAACACATCTTTACTCTCTCAAAGAAGCACGTTTGTTTTGTTTCTCTCTTTTGCGGCCTTGCCTCCCGCTGACTTGATTGAAAGAGACTCTTATCTAACACATTGCCCAGCTTGAGCTCTGAATAGATCTCACATAACGTCTGCTCATTAATTACAACAAGATCAGATGACTTGGATGTGTGCAAATTTTGCAGGCTGGCTGTAAGGGTGGTGGGGGAGTGTGTCAGTCTATAACTAATCAGGATGGCACTCAAGCTTGTTTTAATAAGAGTCAGATTGGAAGGTGTTGTTCACTGACCCTCAGTTGTCTTTTATTTCTCTCTCTTTCTCTCTCTCTCTCACACACACACACACACACACACACACTTTCTTCTTTCACATATGACTTTCAGTTTCTGTAGCTGTAGCGCCATGTGTTCATTGTGTCAAATGGGTGAAAATAAACTTGTACTTCACACGTACTGTGTCTAACCTTCCACATGGATTTCTAATGATTCTTAGTGCCTTGGTGTAGTCAGGGGTTGTCAGCCCCTGTTGTGAGAACCTGTCATCCTACAGTTATATGTTTTCTAAGCTGGAACACATTTGAGGGAGGCTGAAGGCACATGCTTTCTTTTTCCTTTCTTGTCCATTTATCAAACCTCTCAGGGTGACATGGAAGATTCATAGGATGCAATTACAAAATCCTAATTTTAGCTTGTTACTTTTTCAAGTGTATGATCACAGGCAAAACAGGGGGTGCCTTATGGGATTAAAGTCCTGGATGTTTTTCCAAAAGCCCAAGTTTTTCAATCAAATTTATTTGAATAGCACTTTTTACAACTGGTGTTGTCACAAATCAACTTTACAGAATCAGTAATTAGTAAAAAGACAAGAAATCAACAACATAAGAAGACATGAAATCCCCCAAGACCCCCAGTGAGCAGCCAAAGGCGACAGTGGGAAGGAAAAACTCCCTCAGAGCTGGAGGGAAAAACCATGAGGGATCCAAGGCTCACCCATCCTTCTCTGGTCTGAACTATTTATAAATTATTGATAAAAGTCACAGAATCAGAGACTGTTCTACTGCTCAGATGTGCAACATAATCATAAAAGAATGTAATACTACTCTAGTGCATCAGTCCACATGCTTTTATATTTTATCTGCTGGTTTTGTATCTCTCAGCTTGTCCAGAAAAGTGTGTAAAGTGTGTCCATTACTGGTGGCTTCCTGAAAATAAGGCTTCCTGACTTCAGGGGGAGCCCAAGAGCAATAAATACCAATTCTCCGTAATGCTGCTTTAGAGCATTTCGGTTCCCTGGTTCATCAGTGCACAGAACAAGGTCCATAAAGACATGGTTGGGTGAATTTTATTGTGGAATAACTTTACTGGCCCGTAAAGAGCCCTGACCTTAACCTTATCTATCACCTTTCAGATTAACTAGAATGGAAATTGCGAGCCAGGTCCTCTCGTCCCCTGTCTCGTGCATTCTTAAAAGTCAGGGTGCTACAAAGGGTTCTTCAGGCAATGCCATAGATGAACCATTTTACTTCCAGAACCAAATAACTATAATTGTAAAAGATACACGCCTGTCTCAAATGTCTTGAGTCTTCAGGGGCAGTGGTTGAAGAGCAGTTAGAGCACTGGGCTTTTGATGACAGGGTAGTGGGTTTAATTCCCAAGCTCGGCAAGTTGTCACTCTTGTGCACTTGAGCAAGGTCCTTAACCCTCTTTGCCCCCTGGGTGCTGCAACAAATGGCTGCCCAGAGCTCCAGGCATGTGTGCTTACTGTCTACTGTGTGTGTCTGCTCATGATGTGCATGTGTGTGTGTTCACTGCATGTATGGATGAAAAAAACACAAATGGTGAACATGGATATCTGTGTCATTCACCTACATTTGGTGGATGTCTGCGTCTTTCACCCTTTCTAGCACCTTTATTGGGAGTGAACTATTCATACCCTCTACATTCTTCATTAGAAGTGTCCTCCACAGCTGCAGGGGTAACTTTAAATGGAATTGCTCTCCATAATGGATTGTTTGTGGGAAGAGAATGGTTTGGAAAAGGCCATTAATCTGATGCATAATCAGATAATCAGAGCAGCTCCTGAAGACCGATAGGAGAGCTTGCTTCTATCTAACTAGGCCATTTCAAGAGTATTATAAGAACACTTGAGTTTAAATACAAAAATGATGAAGACACTGGTAAATAAAACTCCAAATTACAGACTTTTTGTTTCTTTATGAAAGCAATTAGTGTTTTTGGCATGCTATGGCATTGCTCAAAGAACCATTTAAAACACCTTTATTTTAAGAGTGTATATGCATGTCTCTGTGAATGCTGTACAGGCTATCCAGGCTTTATGTGATCTACCATGAACATATGGCGACTCTTTATTTGAAGTGTTTCCTTTTTGGAATTAAATAAAGATAGATCATCAAGAGATTTCTACTAAATCCAGCTGTTCTTCACTTTAGGTGGAGAGTCCAGGTTCAGATCTGTAGATGTTCACCTGAGAAATCACTGATCATCTATCAGCTCTAATACTGACCACCTCAACACCCTCAACCAGCTGCTGTGGACCTGCTGCTGAGACCAGTCTGAAACTGGAGATTAACTGGATCAGTCTGGGATTAAGGGGCTAGGATGAGGATTAGGACCAGGATAAAGGTTAGGGTTAGGTTTTGGGCTGAGGTTAAGGTTAGGAGTAGGGCCAGAATCAGGTTTAAGATTAGGTTTTAAAATGAGGTTAATGTTAGGACTAGGGCAAGGATGAGGGTTAGGATTAGGTTTTCTGTTAGAATTAGGACCAAGATGAGGGTTAAGTTTAGGTATAGGGTTGAGGTTAGGTTAGGATTGGAGCCAGAGTTAAGGTTAGGTTTTGTGTAAGGCTGGGTTAGGTGTTGTTTAATGCAAATAACATATTAAGTCTACCTGATGTAACAGACTAACAGTAGACTTTGTGCATCAACAGAGGAGCAACAGTTTCCAACTATACCCCTGCAAGGTGGTGATGCAGGGTAGTGGTTTCTAATAAAGCGGCCATTGAGTATATATATATGAAGGACCTGCCAATTCATGAGTATATTAAACCGCAGTGTTCTCAGTGTTCTCCGCTGAGACCTTTAAAATGAATCTCTCCATTGAAGACAAAGAGCTGCTGACATTTTGGTGTCCTTCATAAAACCTAGTGTGCTTTTTCTTCGAGCTCCTGCCCTCTGCTTCTCCACCCCCCTGCAGCCCATTTCATTAGATCTCTACAAAGTAGACCTGGCTTCCCCAGACCTTCAGTCCAAGTTTAGTCCTGATATTAAACTCTAAGGGTCCTGCTCTGAATGAATAGTAATTCTAGGCCAAGAGCAAACAAGAAAAAAGCAGGCAAGCCTACATTTGCCAGACCTCCATTGGCTGGATAGGATCATCAATGTTATTTCAACAATGGGGAGTTTGGGACCAAAATATCTGCTATTTATTGTGAAAAAGGTTTTGTGTCATAAAATGACATCTACTATGCTTCATGTTCCATTTCCCGTTAAAGGACTCAAGCCTCAGAGTCTTAAGATGTAGACCTTGTATTTTCTTATTTTTTTAGATGTGAAGGACGCAGGACCTCATGAACATGGCTTGTGGCTAATGTACTAACATCATGTTAGTGATGCTGGTAATGCCAGTGGCTGGCGTGGTAGCGATGCTAATGGTGCAATAGTGATTTCACCACCATGGTAGCAATGTTGGGAGAAGGCAGCCGTCTGGTAATGCCAGTGGCTGGTGTGGTAGCGATGCCAATGGTGCAATAGTGATGTCACCACCATGGTAGCAATGTTGGGAGAAGGCAGCCATCGCATGGTAATGATACTGAGTGAGGGTGGCACGGTAGTGATGGCTAACAGTGCGGTAGTGATGCTAATTAATTATTCTAATTAATGCAGCATTATGTGAGAATTGGTATTTCTTGGTCTTGGACTCCCCCTACCGCCTTGTTTACTTAAAATGCCTTTCCAGCATGACCAGATAAGATCTATTTTACTGTCCCGCATAAAAAGCCACTTCAACACAGATGATATTTCTGTTTTACTTCCTGTAAACAACAATTTCTCATCAAAATTGTCCTGCTCTGGGAGACTGTGATCAATTTAGAGGAACCATGGGGGTTTCACAATGCGACAGGACAATAGAAAGTTCTCCAATTCCCGTAACAGTTCCATCAGAAAATGGCACAGAGTATTTAAACTGCAGGACAATCCGATCGTAATCTGATCACAGTGCTTCTTGGGGATGTTTACACCTGGCTTTTCATGCTGACAAGTGAAATCTGAACGTGATCCGATCAGCAGATACACATTAATGCCAGATGTAAAAGGTGCACGTATTTGTCACTGTACACTGTACACTGTACAGCGAAATGTGTCCTCCGCATTTAACCCATCTGGTAGTGAACACACACTCACACACACACATGTGTTAGGGGCAGTGAGTACACACACACACCCAGAGCGGTGGGCAGCCAACTCCAGCGCCCGGGGAGCAGAGAGGGTAAAGGGCCTTGCTCAAGGGCCCAACAGTGGCAGCTTGCCGAGCCCGGGAATCGAACCCACAACCCTGTTATCGATATCCCGGCGCTCTAACCGCTGAGCCACCACTGCCCCGTAAACAGGCTATAGAGACGATTCTCCCTATTACAGTCAGAGGAGCATCAACATGATGCTGAAGATGCTGTTTAAAGGTAAAAATGCTACATAATGTTGTTTTAAGATGAGTCTGGAAAACCTTCAGCACGGGTCGTGAAAAGGACTATGAATGAACCACCTCTCTAAAGACTCTAAAGACTTCTGCTCGCTGCTTTCCACATTCATACTTGCTTGGAGGCAGGCTGTGTAAGCAGAAGTGGACATGGGTTATTCATAAGTCACCTGCAGCTCCTACTAACCTTAAAAAAATGTGTTTGGTGTCCATGCTAAGCGATGGAGAAACGTGGCCAGAAGATGTTTTTTTTTGTTGTTGTTGAGCTTGTTCTGATGCAGTTATTGCATTCAGGCACACCAATTAATGATCCTGTTTTTTAAAAGATCACCCCCTCCCACCCAAAAGCAAAAAAGGAAAGCATATCATGTGAAATGTGCGCCACTCACACATCCTCCCTGCCTTTTAATTAAAGCTGCCTTAGTTACGGCTGGAAACACGGCATGTAATTCACGCTAATGTGTCATATTAAGTTAATGATGGTGACTCGATGCTGAGCATCTGCTTGTTTGTGGTTTTAGCTGCAGTTTAATTAAATGCCGTAGCCACAGCGTATGACCCTTCCATTGTCTCTGGGGGTGGGCCCTCAGAGGAGCAGACAGGTTGGATGCAAAAGCAAACAGCAACAAACTTTCAGCCCTGTTCTTATTTCCCCCCATTATTTTCACTCTGTTTGTTCAATTAAATGGCATATTTGGCACTGGTTAAAACGTTGCAGTTTACTCGTGATGCCAGTGCCACAGTCGAAATGTGGAGTGCCAGTTTGATGGCGACTGAATAAAACATTCTGGGCCCCTCTCCATTGGAAGGGACTTGTCATATGCATCAATAATGCACAGGATTCAAGTTCCTCCAATGAAAACTAACTCATGGCTAAATGAAGCACTTTCTGTATAGCATAAATGTTTTAACTGGACAGTGTCCCAGGCAAAAATCTAATTCAAAGTAATGTGACTTTACTTATTCATACATGGGAAGTTATTTATGGACTTGTGAGACACAGAGACATATGCTGCTTACAGGTAGGTACACACACTAAAGGCATTAAATATACAAGTCAGGAAGTGATGTTACACAGCTATGTCTGAAAAGAGTAAATGTATTTTTTTCTTCCTAGCTCCTGGAATTACAGGGTTTTCTAATTACAGGGGACTCTAATGCAAATGACTCCCTCCAATGCAGTAAGATTGTGTCTGATAGCATTAACAAGCATTTGATTACACCGATGATATTTCAATGGCTTGATTTTCTCTGGTTTTACTTTTCAGTCTTTAATGGATTCGGATATACTGAACTTTGACACCTCTTTTGAAGTTGGAGAGCTCTTTTAACCAAAAGCTAAAAGACGCTAAAATATATAATCACCCAAGACCCCAAATCTGACTTTTAACCCCAAATTCATAATAGGAGGGTCAAACTCTGCAGCGTTCCCTCCTCTAACACTCTCAATTACACTCTGAAAGGTTAATGGAAGAACCACCAGAATATGACACCCCTGCCTGGTATCAAACATGCAGCTGGGCGACGAATTAAAAAAGCAGCGTTATGCAAGCATTGGTATTTTTTTGCTCCTGGACTCCCCTTACAGTTGGGATAGCTGTTTGTATATATATATATATATATATATATATATATATATATATATATACACATATATATATATATATATATATATATATATATTGAGATATACAGAACTGATATTTGAAGTGAAAGAGGCATGTGAACTGAGGCAGCAGAAAAATATTACAGGTTACGCAGTGTTGGCAGTGTGGCAATGACAGAGATGCCATTCTGTCTTTCACTGGTCAGTGGACAGCCTGGTCTACATAAGCCCATTTTAGGATTCCAGACAGATGTACTGCATCATACAATTTAACCACAAATTATCATCCTATCATGATCTGTGGTGTACAGAAAAGTGCTGAGCAGGACCAGTTTTTTAATCAAGGTAGCAAAAGAAAAAAAATCAAAGTGACTTTGAAAAGAGTTCATTATTGGAGCACAGAGCTTTAGACTGCTTAACTGGCCAATGTTTCAGTAAGCACAGTAGCAAAACAATGTCTGCCTTAGGATCCAGTGGAAAGACATTAGTGAACAGGATCGGAAACTATGGTTGCAGGGATGCATTAGAGTGATATATAAGAAAAACATGATTTCCACGACCATCATTAATACACCAACTGATAGTATATCTTTCAGAAGAGTGAAGTTCTATTCTTCCAGTTCTAGGGATTTGCAGAATGTATAGCACAACACAATAACCACAACACTTCTGGGCCAAATGTAGTAGTAGTAGTAGCAACAGTAGTAGTAGTATTAGTAGTAGTAGTGGTAGTAGTAGTAGTATTAGTAGTATTAGTAGTATCAGTACTAGTAGTAGCAGCAGTGGTGGTAGTAGTAGTAGTAATAGTAGTAGTAGTAGTATCAGTACTAGTAGTAGCAGCAGTGGTGGTAGTAGTAGTAGTAGTAGTAGTAGTAATAGTAGTAATAGTAGTAGTTGTAGTAGTAGCAATAGTAGTAGTAGTAGTAGTAGTAGTAGTAGTAGTAGTAGCAGCAGTAGTAGAAGGCCGTCTTTTACAACAGTTGTACAGCAGTGCAATGGAATTTAGCCTTTGTATTTAAGCCATTCATGGCAGTGAACAAAAAGACACACAGTAGTGATCCGTGAACCACTTTAGCACCCAGGGAGTAAGATGCCTTGCTCAAAGGCACCTCTACCATGAACATTGAAAGAGAAAGGGTGCCCCCCCTGCAACTGAGGGTTAGATATTTTGCTCAAGGGCACCTCAACCAAGAACATTGAGGTAGAAAAGGGTGCTGTCCTCCCAGCTGCTGGTCCAAGGGGTTTAGTCAACCTTCTGGTTAAACCCGCTTCTTTCACATTTAGGCTATCGTTGCCCCTCAAACAGCAAATGCACAAAAGTATCAAATAAACAAAAAATACTAAATAAGGGGCATTTCAAGAATGGGCTATATAGAATTTAGTGGAGCACAGCTAAATCCCTCTGCTTTCCTAATGATATTACTAGTTATTATTATTGATATCACTAGTAGTGGCAGTAGTAGTAGTAGCAGTAGTAGTAGTAGTAGTAGCAGTAGTAGTAGCAGTAGTAGTAGTAGTAGCAGTAGTAGTAGCAGTAGTAGTAGTAGTAGCAGCAGCAGCAGTAGTAGTAGTAGTAGCAGCAGCAGCAGTAGTAGTAGCAGTAGTAGCAGTAGTAGTAGTAGTAGTAGCAGCAGCAGCAGTAGCAGTAGTAGCAGTAGTAGTAGCAGCAGCAGTAGTAGTAGTAGTAGTAGTAGTAGTAATAGTAGCAGTAGCAGTAGTAGTAGCAGCAGCAGTGTTAGTATTAGTAGTAGTAGTAGTAGCAATGTTAGTAGCAGTAGCAGTAGTAGTAGCAGTAGTAGTAGCAGTAGTAGCAGCAGTAGTAGTAGTAGCAGTAGTAGTAGCAGTAGTAGTAGTAGTAGTAGTAGTAATAGTAGCAGTAGCAGTAGTAGTAGCAGCAGCAGTGTTAGTATTAGTAGTAGTAGTAGTAGCAATGTTAGTAGCAGTAGCAGTAGTAGTAGCAGTAGTAGTAGTAGCAGCAATGTTAGTATTAGTAGTAGTAGCAGTAGTATTAGTAGTAGTAGTAGTAGTAGTAGTAGCAATGTTAGTAGTAGTAGCAGTAGTAGCAGAAGTAGCAGTAGCAATGTTAGTAGTAGTAGCAGTAGTAGCAGTAGTAGTGTTAGTAGTAACTATATAAAATCTATTTATTTGACTATAATTTGGTCTTTCAGTTCATGTTAAGTAGTATGCTAGTTTAATACATGTTTTTGCTTTAGTGGTGCAATATGTATGTTTGGTAGGTTATACAGGTATACTAAATATAACTCTGAATCTGACTGAAAACATGAGTATCTTAAGCTTTTGGAAAGACGCTGAGACATCATGGGAAATATAGAGCCTGTAATAAATTTGTGTGGTGTGTTCTGTACTTCTGCTTAGCCATCCAAACAAATTTGACTTTTTATCACCATGATTTAGTGGGGCACAGCAACAGTTTACTGGGACATGTAGATACATTTACATAGAGGCATTAATTTCAATCCATTTTATTTAGTTACACTGTAGTCATTCATATGTAGTTAACAATCCCTTTTCTGAGAACACCTCTGGCTTTTGAGATTCATCACATTGAGATACATCCCCTCTCACATAATCAATATCGGTATCAAAAATGTGGTGTGTATTCATTGTCTAAGCTGATCACATGCATATTCAATTTCAAAAACAAGAGTATTCTGTCCTTAGAGGTCATAAATTAATATAAAGGGAATACCCCCCCTCCCCATTCCTCTCTCGCTCTCTTTTTCTCTTCCTGAAATTGAATGGTATGTTATGTCTTGAGCCCTCAATCACTACGAGCTGCTTTATTGCCCATGAAACGATCTCCCCCCTCGCTCCTGGGGATGCCTATGCTGCGTGCTGCGCTGTATGTGTCCAGAAGTGCTCTGCTGGGCTGTGCACTGCTTGTGGCATACAACGAATTTCCACAGCTTCCTGTCGGAAAAGGCAGACAGAAAGACAGAGAGAGAGAGGCAGAAAAGACTTCCACAGTAATTAAGTTCCTGACTGCTGTCGACAATCACACATGTATTACCGGCCCCTGGGGTTCAGGCTGTGAGAGGAGGCATTGCTACCCGGTTGGAGTGCTTTTGAAAAGGAGAGCTTGGAATCATTTTCTGTAATAATGTGTGGTTGAAAATATTTCTTGGGGTAAGATGTGCAGCCTTCTACTGAGATGCTCTACCTCTGCCAGAACTTCAACAACCCATGTGCCGTATAATGACCCATCATGAACTATAATATAGTAACTAGTGACGTTGTACAGCTTTATATCAAAAGATTAGTGTTTTTTTATTTTTCTTTTTTTCTGTAAGTAACAGGACAGTATTCATTTTGACTACTTTACTCATTAGCATGTTTATGCTGAATAAGGTAACTTCACCATATAACTCAACTACAGCAGCAGAGAAACCACCCACCTTAACTTTAAGGTAAATATTATTAACAATGTGTGGATTACCTTTTCTATAGTATTCACTGAGACTTGTAATATGCCAGTGTTACATAAAGTCCTTTAATAAGTCTCTGTAAACGTTTGCTAGCTTACAAGTTAGTCACTGGCATTGACACCTTTTTAAAACTAAAAGAAAGCAAGAAATATTTTGATTGGAGGGCTCTAACTTGGTGTTAGTGAGTAAAAAAGTACTTTGGTTTAAACCTAATTAAACCTTAGTTTTGTTTGTTGATTGTTGTAGCATCTTTACATATTTGTCCTGTTTTATACTACTTTTATTATAGGTTACTGATTGTTATTGCTGTCTGTTTGTCAGATTGTCAGTGTACAAATATTTCCTTTTCCTACTTTTTTCCCATGTCCTGATCTGCCCATGTTGTCTATTTTTGGATGGGTGCTGCTGCCTGCCTGCCTGCCTGCCTGCCTTCTGGATCAGTTTTTCCCATGGTGTAAATTCCCTCTTAACATTCTTGTCTTTCCTTTCGGTTTCTTGTCTCTCTTCCTGTTAATGCTGTCCTGCTCTGGTTCTCCAATTCTTTGCTGCCTGCTTTGATGCTGGCTTGCTTTTGATCCTGCCGTTGATTCATTCACGTCCGAATGAAGCTGCATGGCTGTGCATGTGACTGTTTTACCTGCATAAGTTTTGTCATCCCCTCTCCTTCTACAGTACTACTTGCATGTATTCTGCACTTACTCACATTCTCATAACTGATGGCCACAATTCCTCATTATCTCACATATCTACTGCTTTTTTATTATCTATTGTGCTCTATTCTTTGTTTGAGAGAGCTCCCATTTTAAGTTCCTCTGAAGAATTCTGGACCTGGGTCTCTGTAAAGCTGCATTATAACATCTGTAACATTTGTAAAACCACACATTTTAATTTAATTTAGTTTATGAGTGATGATGTTTTTGTACTTCCACTCATTGACCTACTTACCTAAGACCAGTATGTACTATAGCAGTCTATAGCCCATCTGTTGCTGCACAATTTATCAGTCCCCCTCTACCTCATTTTCAGGTTTCTGACCAGATATTATTCATGGTAGAAGGTGGATCATTCTCAGCACAGCAGCAAGAGGCACTGTAATGTAAGTGACACTGGTTTGGGTCAGCAGTGTTGCTGTTTCATTTTTTAGAGCTGCTGGGCTGAAGGTAGTCCACCATCGAAATATAAATGGTCTAGAATGTCTCTGTGGCCAGAAACTGACCACTGATGACTAACAAATAAATTTATAATCAAAAGATGGGTTAGAGTCTCTAATAGTAATTTAGAGCTACAAGACACTGAGTGGACATCTGCATTGAATGAACCACACATAAGCTAGTATTTTTATGAGTAACTGAATTAGGAGAATTCCAGTGAAATAGTGGGACTATATGTTAAAACACACATCTATGTGGTGCATTGAATATATATGTAAATAAACTTAAATTCAAGTTTATATGCTGCACTTTAACCCCATAACTACTATTTCATTCCAAATCTGATGTGCTAGAGTAACAAAACAACAACTGCATGTCTGTCCAATTACTTACAGATTGCACAGTATGAATAATGCAGTTGCAATCAGAGATGCTTTTATTCAGACAGCATGGTTGTGTAGCTATAAATCTTCCGTAGACTAGCATCGAATTGACATTGCAACACATTTGGGAAAAATGAACACATTAAGTATGATAATAGGTTGTCACTTCATTGCATAATAGGCTATAATGCTGCTGTTATTATCCCATTGCAATGCGGTGCAGACTGTGGCATCTAGCAGAAAATATCTGCTGTCTGCTCCACATATGGAAGATGTGAAGGTGAGTGTGCACAGCATTTTCTGGACTCACTAGTGGAATGTAGAAAGAGATTTGGTTTAGATGTGAACATGTTTTATAGTGAGTCAGTAGTCACATATGCCAAATAATGCATAAGTATATTAGGTTGTTATTTGATGCATAAATAGTAAGAACAAGACAAATGACAATGAGGCAAATTGGAGCAAAAATTGGTTTTACAAGTCTGTTTACAACCCTGTTATTTTGCTTCTGCTTTCATTTTTTTTCATTACAGCATGGCAATGGCCTCACAGTAGATGCATACCATAGCATAATTTAACACTGTACCAAAGAAAGTAAGTGAAGTTTATTTATACAGCACTTCTCACAGACAAATGTCACAAAGAGCTTTACAAAATAGCTCATACTAGAAAATATAAAAAAGAACAAACATAGGATTTTTAATTGGTTTATTTGCTTTTTAAAAATCTCCACCAAATTAGCAACTCTTAAAAAGTTTGGTAGTGCATGTCATAATTAAGATATAATCAATAATCTCAAATTCTCAATCCCCATGAGTCTTCAATTGGGAATGAGTAACAGACAGCAGATTCAAGTTACTTGACCTAAGAGAATGCTCTCATATGTATGAGTGAAGTAGGTCAGCTATATACATGAGAGCCTGACCATGCAATACTCTATAGGTAAAGGGTAAGAATTGCAAAATGTATCCTTTGCTCAACAAAGCTCTAATGCAGTGATATCATTATTGATTATATCAACTTTTAAAAAAAAAAAACCTTTTGCTACATTAAAGCAAAATGGAAGTTGCTTTATTTTTCCTTTATTTTAAATAAAAGCCACATTATTATAATATGATGTGTCATGAGGACTGCATGGCAATGAGGCTCATCCTGAATTAAAATAAGACCTTGTGTGGCAATCAACCAAATATGTGCATAACTATTAATGCAGCTGTCTAATGACCCCTCGCTCTCCATCCATCCTTTAGGGATATGGTAAAAAATAATGGTTCCTATCCCACCACAGGCATGTCTCCACACTCTGCTACCAGGGTTATTAGTCAAATCCCGTTAATCAGATAAGACCATTCTGGTGTGCGAGCCCTTCATAACATTCTAATCTAGCATCTATAGAGCCTTCTCCTCCATCAGCCCACACAGCGCGTCACTCCTGTCCAATTGGAAAATTAACTTCCAAAATTGCAATTGTCATTAGGTATCATAATGGGGTCTTAAATTACCCACACATTTGAAGAGATTATGGAAAATAGCATATAATAATGCTCCAGTGCATCACGCTTGCCACTGCACATTACACGGTGCCTCACCGATATATTTCTCATTAGTCAGAAATCTGATGAAGCTCCTTGAAAAGGCTGAATCCAAATGGGGAGGGGAACTAGACTACCGCACACTTTCTAATTAGGTGCTGTGTGAACTTGCTTTTGCTGTTATGCTGTATGGTATCCTAAACCACGGACCTAAACAGCCACCTTTTATGGTTTGCCTCGTCTCTCCGTTTCGTCTACAGTACCTTTCATCTCGCCAGGTGTTGCAGGTTTATGACTCATGTGGAGATTTGGAACAAAGCCAGAGTAAAATAAATCTTGGTTATGACGGAGAGAGGAAGAGGGAAGAGTGGGGATCCAGCGGCCTGATAGAGCCTCGGAGATTAGATTAGTTTTGCTCCGTGGACGCCTCACTACTGCCAGCTTCGGTGCTTTATTGGTGGGGGAGGCGAGTGTAGATCAGCTGCCATGGCATATCCGCGACGTATGGGAAACAATTTAATTAAGGAGAAGCATCTCTGAGCTTTGTGCGAGTTACTCCTGAAAGTCCGAATGCTGATCTGCCGCTGCACCATGCCAGTATTTCTGCTGGAAGTGCAGTTCCATTCCAAACACATTCATTGTACTACATTATGTTGAAGGCCTTTCAGCAGATGGAACTTCGGATATTTAGTCCCCCAAAAGTTTGGGGACTACTAGTTTTTTGAAACGGATTAATGAAATAACTGAAGTTTGGGAGGTGGACCACTCCTGAGGCTTCAGCTTCTTCCAAACTAATATCCCTTGACTATATGGGATATAAATTCCCATTTGCATTTCCTGTGATGAAGGTTTTTTCCATTTTCTCTCAGATCATGGTCATGCTCTCTCAGCCCTACTACAGTCATGCTGGATCTTATTACTCTGCAATTATGTATTGATGGCCTGGTCTGGGGTGAAACAGTGGCACAGCAGCTCCAGGGGCCTGGAGTTGAGTGTTTGATCCCTGCTCCAGGCTCTGTCTATGAGGAGTTGGCGTGATCCCCTGTTGTCCATTTAGGTTTTCTCTGGGTGTTCCTCCCAAAACACCCAGGCTAAGTGAATTGGCTATGCGAAATTGCTGCTGTGTGTAAGTGAAGATGTGTGTGTAGTACCCTGTGAATGACTTGCAGCTTGTCTCTGGGTATTCCTGCGGATAAGACGATGATGTAAACAAGCAAAAGGTGTTTTAATAAGCTTTTAGCAAAGTGCAGACCATGCTTGCTATGGGCTGAGGCAGGGAAGGGGAACATTGTGCTAGAAATTTGTGCTGGGTTCTGGGTGGCTTCGAACTGATGAGATCCAAAGCCAGACACCTCCTCACCCTTTTTTGCCGAGCAGAGAGCAAGCATGAGTTAGAATAGAAGAAGTAACTGCCCAGCCAACATGCTTATATGAAGCTCACAAGTGTAGAATGTGGGCCAGGTGGGCATGAGCTCTGAGTGGTTTTGTACATACTTTTTTTACTGGGAAGAGTTGGGCTTCCCAAATGGGCCTTATTGTTATGGCCTAACTAAATCTCACATTTGTTTGTTCTGACAGTGACTATTTGATGAGTAGTGTTAGTGAAGGATGTGCTGGTGAAAAGGTTTAAGTGAAGCTTGGTAAACTGGTTGTCCTTTGACCATCTTAACTGATCTCTGCAAGATCTGAGCCACCTGCAATAGGTTTGAGATCTAGGTTACACCAATAAACCCTCTAGAAGCTCCAGAATCTTGCTTAAAATGCACTATGGAGGAGCGACAAAATACTGTGGCCTAATGGCCATGTTTCTCTTAAGGCTGCAAGTGACCAAAGATGAGCATTCTGCATACCAGATGGCATGTTCTTCTCTTGCACGTGCCACAGCTCTTTAATTCTGGTGCATCCAGCCTGTTGTATCTTCATGTTCACACGTGAAGTTCCAAATTGAATCCCATGGTTACAAATCATGTTAAAGTGCACTAAAGCCAAAAGACACAGCAATGCTGAGTGCTCAGAACCCTCCGTCAAATCAGTGTGTCTTCATTCTGCACATGGTTGTCCCCTCTTTGAGCCCGAGCCCGGGCTTTTGCTGCTATCCGAGGAGCAGCTGGAGGCTTGTCACTGCAATGCCAGGGGGAGAGAGGCTGAAACGGATGGATGAAGAGTGATTACAGTCTGCCCAGCGCTCTGGGTGCACCATGCACTCTCAGTGCTTTTAAGAGAGCTTTGCTCAGGCTTGTGAACATCTCGGTAACACTCTGAGACATCCCATGCCAGCATTAGCAGTCTAGCTGGGGTCCCTTTTTTGTGTTCGATCATCAGCGCCACTTCAAAGAAATTACCCTCCCCTTGGAAAAAAAAGCCAAGTAAAAGCCTATAGGGAACTGAGGAGGAAAATTGTATCTGGCAAGAATCCATACTGTTAAAATAGCTACAAGATAAATGTGTCTGTGGTAAAGAATGGCATTGATTTAACAAATCGCACAAGTGGAAAAGCAACGCCTTTGCCTGAGGAGTAGTTCCTGCATTGTCCAAAGTTTTAGAGTCCTTTTATGTTGCCTTTGTTCAGAGACAGTGTCAGCAAGGAGGATGCTGTTGGAACAATGCTGAAGCAGTGCACCTTACTTTCAGACTATTTTCTACCTCTGCGTGTACGCTGTCTTCTCATTCAGAGCTTCTTTCACTCTCAGCAAATGCCAGTTTCCTGCTTTGTCAGGTTGCTGGGAAAAGCTCCAAGATGGCAGACTAATTGCTTAGCGATTGGTTTTCTCTGAACTCCTTAGTTGCTGCAACCCTCCCATATGGAACACGCCATCACAGAAACCTCCCCATAAGCCTCACTAAGCACAGTGGCTCCTGTTTTTGCCCATATGAGTCAAGCCTTCTGCTAACCAACGGATGTTTGTTAACTTGAAAATGATTAATTGCTTACAGAATGCTGAAGGGTAGTGTTCATAAAGTGACGCAATACAGTGATCGAAGTGGTACCGACTCGTATGTTATAAATGAGGAGAACAGTCACTGGTTATAATATAAATGGGGGTTCTTGTATCGCTAAAGTCCCACCTTTTAACAAAAACATCCAATCAGCTTAATAGTTATGCTGAGTGTAAAGGTCTAGAAAATTGTTGCCTGCTATTTGATATGGAGATCTGTGCAAGCACTGAGTGAAAACATTCCTCCACAAGGTACAGGCCCACTTTGAATACTGACGGTACTTATGTAGGCCTCTTATGACAACTATCATAACCTATTGAACATTAATATATGCAGATCATCACTGATTGAGGCATTGAAAGACACAAGGAAATCTTTTATCAGCTCTCAAATAGTGCTATACCAAAAAGGGGACTGATTTTTAGTACTATATCCAACCAGAGATGCTATTAATAAGGAGATTGGTCACGGGTTGAGGTATCAATGGGAGCTCTCGTATCCCTCAGAATGGCTGATTACGGATAAAGTTCCACCTTTCAATAAAAAGAGACATCAGCTTGCTGGAGGGTCTACAAAATTGTGGCACTTGTGAGGAAACCCCACTACTTAATGTGGAGATCTGTGCAAGCCCAGTAGCCAGAAGCCACAGTGTTTACGCTACAAGCAGGGGAGGGCTGACATGCTAGTGGTGAAAGCCCTCCTTGGTATCTGGAGAACAAAGCCTAAAAATCACATTTAATTTAAATTGATTTAAAACATCAGTTTCTGAAATGGTTATCTGACCTTCTATTTCCAGTATTTTGGTCTCTCCCTATTCATAAAGATTGGAGCCTTATCTTGTATGACTGGAAATAACTGCCGGGGGGTTGCAAAGATGGCCGCTGAGTGAACAGACTTGCTTAAAAGGACTTTGATCGGGGCAAAGCAGATCAAAGCAGGTCATTCAGATCCCAACAGGTCTTAACTAATGTTTATTCGCTGACAGTTTGGAACCCTGCAGACATCAGCACTGTGGAAGTTTCTAATTCAGCCAATTGTTGGAACAATAAATGAATTGCTTTGTAATGCTTCTAAGCCAGTGATCTTGTTTAAACTTGCCTGGCAAAGTGTGTGCCAATGGGGGAAAAATTATATTAATAAATAATAACAATAAAAAAAAATTACACAGTGACAGCTCAAATATAGAAGTGCAGCAGCAATCTCCTTTTGAACAAAGATAAAAGGGTACAACATTGGCCAGGGAGCTGCTAACTGTGTTTGACAAATGAGCCTTGTTCCCTGTGAAGGCTGTATTCCTGGAGACAGAGCGGAGCCAGGCTACGTGTGGACTCAGGCACAGTGAAAGGCCAGAGTCTTAACAGTGGTGACAACAGGGAGATAGAGGAGAAGAGACATTAGCCTTTGATCAGCCGAAGCCTCATTATTTATCAGCTCCCATCTCCTCTTTCGGCTAGCGCCTGAAAAGTTCAACTATATCTCCAACTTAATGAAAATCTGAAGGACAATACTAAACTTTGTCCTCCCGCACACAAAAGGGCTGTCATCAGTTATCGAGCTGGGTAAACTTATTTTAAAGGGATACAGAAAAGGCCACTGTACAGCCTTTCAAAGCTTTGGCAAAACTCAGTTCAACTACATGCTGTACTGTACCTACACTGTACACCCAGATAAGCTCACAGTACATAAAAATGGAACCTATTGCCTTAAAAATGTGTTGGACAAATAAAGCCATTAAATGTACTTAACCCTTGCGTTGTCTTAAAGCAGTATTAAGCAATAATTGCTATTTCTTGTTCCTGGGCTCCCCCTACAGTCAGGAAGTGTGATTCCCACTTTGAGTCACCCCTAAAGGACACGCATTTGTTGACAAGCTGAGAGATACAGAACCTCACTGAATGTGTACAAAGTCTGTGGGCTGAGGCAGTAAATATTACAAAATGTAACACAAAGATGACTCTGATTTAGCATTAGGCAGTTCTCGCTAGTGTTGTCCTACCCGCATCCTAAAGCCACATAGTGTAGGTAGCAACATGCAGAGCCCAGAGTAGCACTGATTGTGGCGATACTTCCAATATTAAAGCACAGTGAAGCATCACAATGGTTTTAAAAGCTGTTATTTTGAGGTTAAAATGTTACAAGGTGGAAAAATTAACTGTCATTATATTTAACAGTGAAGAAACCCCACTAAATTATCTTTTTTCAGACTGAAATTTAACAACTTTTCCCAGAGTGACATTTGTCCATACTTCCATGAATGCTGTACACCACCAGTGTAGATAGATTGTCCATAGGTCATTTGTGACCGCTAGGACAAGGTAATTAAACAGAACGTTAAGGCTACATAAGGGTTAAGGTACTAAATATCATATGTTAAAATAACTTTAACACATTCGGTTATGATACAACCATTCAAGTTCACTTAATCTCAATTTAGTTAAGAACCTTTCTCTAAAGTTTTATGTCTATTACCATTATAATACAAACTTATATAAACTATCTTGCCAAAAACGGCCATTATAATTCTGTAGTAATGCAGAACTGGTCACTGTGGTATTCAACCTGCATAGAACCACATTCAGCAAGTCCAACACTGAGGCCAGGCATCTAATTAAAGTACAAGTCACAAATGTACACCCAAGAGAAGGTAGCTAGGAAAAAAATACAACACACTAATGGTAAGTGTGCAAATATGCAAATAGATAGTGCCAGAAGCCAATGAGAAAGACGTACGTTTTATCCAGTAGACTTAGGTCAGTGCAGTTTTTTTGTTTTGCCATTTTTAAGCTTGCATGGGCCAATCACTATCCAGCTGCCAATGCAGCTAACAGACTTGACTTAATTAGAATAATTAATAATAACTCACAGATCCCATTTGAATAACAAATATGATTAAAATGTTCACCTATCTCAGTATAGTGAAGTCATTTTTTGTGTATATCACGTTTTTCTTTTTTCACACAGGCATTTAAAACAAACATTTTTTATATAGTTTATTAATTTATTTTTTATATATTAAAACAAATATTTAAAATTAAAGTGCACTGACTTAAAGCAGCTAGCCTTTCATTAGTATTATGCAGTCCATGATGTGTGATCTTTTTTTCCTGAAAAAAATGGGAATTTGCCATTACCACCAACTAAATGTGATGGTAGTGATGCCTGGTGATGGTAATGACAGATTTTCAGTTTCTGTTTAGAAGTTAATTGTATTACTTCCTGAAACTAGTGTTCACTGTTTTTTTCCATGAACATAGTCAAAAAAATACAGAAAAAAGTAAAGAAGGAAAAGTAAGTGGACACTTTGGAATGAACCTGGATCTCTGCACTAATGTGGGATTACAGTTTGTGCAGAATTATTAGGCAAGTTGTATTTGAGAGGATTCTTTTTATTATTGAACAACAACTATGTTCTCAATCAACCCAAAAGACTAATAAAAAAAAATCAAAGTTTAATATTTTTGGAAGAGTGTTTTTTTTTTTAGATTTATTATCTTTAGATTATTTTTAGATCTTAGGATTTCTGTTTGTGCAAGTAACTATTACTGTGCAGAATTATTAGGCAACTTAATAAAAAACAAATATATACCCATCTCACTTGTTTATTTTCACCAGGTAAACCAATATAACAAAATTTAGAAATAAACATTTCTGACATTCAAAAACAAAACCAAAAACAAATCAGTGACCAATACAGCCACTTTTCTTTACGATGACACTCAAAAGCCTTCCATCCAGAGATTCTGTCAGTTGCTTGATCTGTTTATGATCAACATTGCGTGCAGCAGACACCACAGCCTCCCAGACACGGTTCAGAGAGGTGTACTGTTTTCCCTCCCTGTAGATCTCACATTTTATGAGGGACCACAGGTTCTCTATGGGGTTCAGATCAGGTGAACAAGGGGGCCATGTCATCATTTTTTCTTCTTTTAGACCCTTACTGGCCAGCCACGCTGTGGAGTATTTGGATACATGTGATGGAGCATTGTCCTGCATGAAAATCATGTTTTTCTTGTTACTGACTTCTTTCTGTACCACTGCTTGAAGAAGGTGTCTTCCAGAAACTGGCAGTAGGTCTGGGAGTTGAGCTTTACTCCATCCTCAACCCGAAAAGGTCCCACAAGTTCATCTTTGATGATACCAGCCCATACCAGTACCCCACCTCCACCTTGCTGGCATCTGAGATGGAGTGGAGCTCTCTCCTTTACTGATCCAGCCTCGGGCCCATCCATCTGGCCCATCAAGAGTCACTCGCATTTCATCAGTCCATAAAACCTTAAAAAATCAGTCTTAAGATATTTCTTGGCCCAGTCTGGATGTTTTATCTTATGTTTCTTGTTTGAAGGTGGTCATTTTTCAGCCTTCCTTACCTTGGCCATGTCCCTGAGTATCGCACACCTTGTGCCTTTTGATACTCCAGTAACGTTGCAGCTCTGAATTATGGCAAAACTGGTGGCAAATGGCATCTTGGCAGCTTCACGCTTGATTTTCCTCAATTCATGGGCAGTTATTTTGCGCCTTTTTTTCGACACGTTTATTGCGACCCTGTTGGCTATTTGCCATGAAACGCTTGATTGTTCGGTGAAAGTTTGGCAATTTCAAGACTGCTGCATCCCTCTGCAAGACATCTCACAATTTTTGACTTTTCAGAGTGTCAAATCTCTCTTCTGACCCATTTTGCCAAAGGAAAGGAAGTTGCCTAATAATTAAGCACACCTTACATAGGGTGTTGATGTCATTAGACCACACCCCTTCTCATTACAAAGATGCACATCACCTGATTTATTTGATTGGTAGTTGGCTTTCAAGCCTATAGAGCTTGGAGTAGGACAACATAAAAAGGATGATGTGATCAAAATACTCATTTGCCAAATAATTCTGCACACAGTGTTCTGTTTAGCATTGACTTTAAACATGAAACAAATGTCCATTAGGGTTCATTGGCAGGGCTTGATGGACAGAGAGGCTTAAAAACAATCAAGCTACTTTTGGTGCCCCAACAACTCATGGCAGCACATTAAGAACCAACGTGTTACCCTACCTTAAAGGTCAGATGTCAGTTAGTGAGACAAATGCTTGGTGCTTGGGGGAACTTTGATCAGGACATTTGACATTTGAGCCATTTACTAGCTCCAGAACAGCAGTGCAGTCTTCTTTTATAGCCTGCAACACTGCATGTGTTAGAAACTGCCTAGCTGTCTTGACTGCCACAACCAAGGCCTTCGAATGACAAAACAGCATTAATGACTACACTGCTCTCAGTCGGTGCACTCAGAGCTGGTCCTGGTGAGAGCATTGGACTGTTTTTGGATATTCCTGGCTGGAGGTAACTAATGCAGTTCCAAAAATGCCTTACAGGCAAAGGATATAACTAGAATACATTATGCATATACACTTATCTGAAGCTAATGCATGGCTGAATCTTGGATTAGGGGAATGTTTATGTCCCCAGGTTTAAAATTCATGTTGGAAATACTTCACTTAAAAAAGAAAAAGGTAAAGGTAAAGGTACTAAATATATACCACAACCATGCACCAACATAATTCAGATTTCCATTTTGTTAATGTTTTAAAAATCAGTATTTTGCTACTTTGCTATGCCTGAAACCCTGATGTTAAACACCTGTTTATTCAACATTGAGATTTTGATTTCTGGAAAAGTGAGTAATTTACTCATCTGTTCCTCCTAATCATGAAGTAGATTCGAGATTCTAGAGATTTTAAAGAACAAAATATAATATAAATCTTTACATTATTTATATGTATTTATACTGGCTGTTGATTAATGGTAGGGACTTCATGACATTTGTTCCTTATAAAATGAAGGTGTAATTACCGCAACACGTCATTACCAGTACAAAACTTGTTGTGATGGTAACGAGACCTGCTGATGGTAATGACTGGTGTTCAGTTTCACCAGCAGTCTTTTTAACTGTTCTGAAAACTGTACACAGTTTTTAAGTTAATATGGCTGTAAAGAAATCAGCAGAGAGCGCTAGAGAACACACAAAAAGAGACAAAAGGACAAAAAGGTAAGTGAACTCTTTGGAATGAGCTGCATTATATGGCAAATATAAATAAGAAGTTTAGCTCTATCTAGGCTCCGTCTTGACCATCTTAAAGTCTTAAAAGTTAGGATGCTATAAAAGGGCCCCAGTTGAAGAATCACCCATGTTACCCATGTCAGCTTGTGAACTAGCATTTTTTCTGCACCCAGGAGGGCTTGCTCTGAGAGTTTGATACATTTCATCAAGTGTGAAAGCTGTTTTTTAGCCCCAGTAGCGATCCAAAGAACCGATTTATGTGATTCGCTTCAAGAGGACTCTAGTTTGATCTGCTGTGGTTCATTTTGTCTGTGACTGCTTTGACGTATCGTCTGCATGGTTTCAAAACCTTCTACGAGAACGGCTTCTTGTTTGCAAGTGAAAGCGCTGTTTTTCTCTGCCTGAGTGTTTGTATCTAAAAACAGCAATAAGGAAAAGCAATGAACGGATGAACTTGGTCCTACCATTTTGCAAAAATGCGCTCAGAAAAGAAATGTTCAAAATCTATACGAAATTCTGTGTAAAAACAAACCAGTGATAACGAGCCCCTCCTTCAAACCAGCCCAGAATCACTCCTAATGTATTCAAGACATGTGAAAACACCCTAATTCTAGCCTACAGCTATGTATGTCTCCCTGTGTGCTGTAGAATACTTGTATCAGTGCTGGAAAAATCTGCAGCCTCCTGCCTACAGAAATGACACCTTCCCTGACAGAGCCTGCCATACTGTGTGTACGAACAGTCGCATGTGTGCATGCTCCAACACGATTTCCCATAAAAGTGTCTCTATAAAGATGTCATGACACTGTGTGAGAGTGAACAACATTTCTGAACCAGTCCCAGCCTGCAGACCCCCGCATAATCTCTGTCCCATGACACTTTCCCTGTGATGTGCCCACAGTTCCTATTGAAGGCATTTCAGCGATTGTGCCACTGGAGGTGACATCAGACAGCGGCCTTCCTTTGGTGTCAGTTTGAATTCTGTGGGCATTTTTCAGCTGGTTTGAAGCCTTCAGTCTAGAAAACGCCCCTGGTGTTGAGTTGGTGTTGAGTCAGTTCACAGGCAGTGCTGTAAATTGGGAGTCAGGTTAGGGCTGTAGTACATATATATATATTTAAACCAAACTGACTCAACTCTGACCTTTGATTGTGCTACATATGAAATATAAAGGGGGGAAGGAGAAATGTCTGTTGTTGAGAATGTGTTTTGACATGTTCTCATGGTGGTAGTGTTTTTGGATATGACAGCTTGCCTCAAGTTCTTAACAAAGTCTGTTTCTTTATGTGATTTTTAAAAGAGATTGAATTTGTATATCTTTAGAGCTTTTCCCCTTATTTGTGTGTTTAATGCCTTTAGAAGTGTGATGGTTTACTTGGTATAGAGTACAGTATTATTACAATATTATTGTGGTAGTGTTATAGTGTACACTAATATATAATATCAAATAGCACTAATGTCTAATAAAAACCTTTACTGCATGTGCACTTGTTCTTGTACTTCTCCACAGGTTTAGTATGGTTTAGTCATCTCTATGTTCAGGTTCGGTCACTATGTGTTGCTTGCAAATTGTTGCATTAGTATATTGCTGCTGTCCAACAAAATCCTTGTATCTCCAATTTTGTCAGTTTTTAATTTGCTTCTGTATGAGCTGGATAAATGGACCAATAAAAATGCTCTAAATTACTTGGAATAAACACTCATATTACATTGACTTTTATTCAAAGTTAAGAATATTTTTGCCTTGTCCTCTAAAATCACCATTTTGGAGATACATGTTTTTCATTGGCGACAATATATATTCAATACATATTGAAAGCTGTATGAGGTTTGGTCACAACCTCCAGATTCCAATTATGCCAAAAACTGAAAAAAACAGCAGAGAAAGTGGAGATACAAGATTTTTGCATGACATGTCAGCAACTGAGGAGTGTGCAGAAGGAGCTGAAGGTGAGACTGAGAGAGAGCAAGGAAGCCTACAGGAGAAAACTGGAGGGTAGGCTCCAGCAAAACAGTTCGAAGGAGGTGTGGACTGGGATGAGGCAGATCACTGGCTTCAAAGGGAAGCAGCAGACTGTTGGGGCAGTTTTGGACAAAGCCAACGAGCTGAATGTGTTATTTAACAGATTCAGCATGACACCCTCCCCCTCCACCAGCAGCGGCGGCGTCTCCCCCACCAATTCACCATCACCACCGCCACTCCTTGCTCACTCACGTCTACCTCCCTCACCCCACAAACATTGTCTGAGGAATCACAGCAATCACTCACCCACTTAGAAGTGACAACTGGCCAGGTGAAGAGACAGTTGGAGAAGCTGAAACTGGGAAAAGCTTCAGGACCTGATGGGATCAGCACAAGGGTACTGAAGGTCTGTGCTACCCAGCTATGTGGAATCCTACAGCACCTCTTCAACCTGAGCCTTAAACAGGAGAAGGTGCCAGTGTTGTGGAAAACATCATGCCTGGTTCCTGTTCCAAAGAAGTCTACCACCTCCTCCTTGAATGACTATAGACCTGTGGCCCTCACATCACACGTCATGAAGGTCCTGGAAAGAATTATGTTGACACACCTCAGTCCTCAGGTCAGCCCTTTGCTGGACCCCCTCCAGTTCGCTTACCAGCAGCAGGTCGGAGTGGATGATGCTGTCATCTATTTACTGCAGAAGGTGCACGCCCATCTGGACCACAACAACTCCTCAGTGAGAATCACTTTCTTTGATTTCTCAAGTGCATTCAACACCATCCAACCTCTGATGCTGGGGGGAAAGATGGACAGAATGCAGGTGGACAGGTCCACTGTTGCCTGGGTCATGGACTACCTGTCTGACAGACCCCAGTATGTGCACCGGGATCCAACCGGTCTGAGTGCTTAGTCAGCAGCACTGGAGCACCACAGGGAACTGTTCTCTCTCCCTTCCTCTTTACCCTGTACACCACTGACGTCCAGTACAGGTCAGAACTCTGCCACCTTCAGAAATTCTCTGATGACTCTGTGGTAGTCGGATGCATCAGGGATGATGAGGATGGAGAATACAGGGACCTGGTTAACAACTTTGTTGTGTGGAGTGAGAGGAATCACCTGATTCTCAATGTGGCCAAGACCAAGGAAATGGTGGTGGACTTCAGGAGGAAGAGGACCACGACCAGTCCCATTACCATCACGGGTCAGGATGTGGAGCGGGTAGACACCTATAAATACCTGGGTATCCTCCTGGACAGCAGACTGGACTGGAAGGCCAACACAGAGGCTGTGTACAGGAAGGGGATGAGCAGACTCTACTTTCTGAGGAAGCTCAGGTCCTTTAACGTGTGCAGCAATATGCTGGGGACCTTCTACCAGTCTGCTGTTGCTAGTGCTGTCTTCTTTGCTGCAATCTGCTGGGGAGGCAGCATCAGGAGTGGAGATGCCAGTAAGCTCAACAAACTGATCAGGAAAGCTGGATCAATCCTGGGCTGCTCTCTGGAAGGCTTTGAGGTGGTTGTGGAAAGGACGACTCTGAGCAAACTCACTGCCATTGTGGAGAACACTTCCCACCCCCTCCATGATCTACTGGTCAAGCAGCAAGGAACGGTACAGGAGATCGTTTCTCCCAACAGCAATCTCACTGTACAACGCCTCGTCACTGTGCCGGGACATTATTGTGCACTGAGTGTACTAATAGAACAGTCCCGCTGTTTCTCAATTGGACACTATTCTGTTCATCACTATGTACTGCCACACAGCTCTGTCATCTGCACTGCCACTTTAAAACTCTATTGTTTATCACTTATACTGTACTGATACCCCAGGATGCCTTGCATCACTACATTATATTAATGTAGTTACTGCACTGTTACATTACACATAATTCATTCTGTATATTACATTATATTAATGTAATTACTGCACTGCAATCACGTTTTCTAGTACTTCTTATTTATATAATTGGGTTTATATTTATTGATTTATTTAGATAATAATATTAGGAAAACACCAGATTTTACCAGAAGTCAATGATCTAGCATGTCACGATACTAATAATGCACTCTGTGTATCCAAGATTGGAGTAAAATAATAATATTGGGCAGATATAATCTGCCCCTGGGAGTCATTGAAAATGAGGCCAGTCAACTTTTCCTTTTGTATCAAGCAGCAAAAACGTTGTTGCAAGAAGCATTTGACTATTGTGCTGGCTCACATTGTGATGACGATTCTAAAACAATATATTGTGCAGCTCTAATGACATGATAAAATACAGTGGTATGAAAAAGTTCGGGCACCCTTGATAATTTTGATGATTTTCCTTTATAAATCTTTGGCTATTCGGATCAGCAATTTCAGTTAAATATATCATATAGCAGACAAACAGTGATATTTGAGAAGTAAAATGAAGTTTATACGACTTACAGAAAGTGTTTCAATAATGATTAAAACAAAATTAGGCAGGTGCATAAATTTGGGCACCCTTGTCGTTTTATTGATTTAAATACCTTTAGCACTAATTATTGGAACACAAAATTTGTCTTGTAAGCTCATTGACCCTTGACCTACATACACAGGTAAATCCAATTCTGAGAAGGAGGTTACGCTTTTCTCCTCTTTGCATCTTCTCTGAAGAGTGGCAACATAGGAGCCTCAAAATAACTCACAAATGACCTGAAAACAAAGATAGTTCAACATCATGGTTTAGGGGAAGGGTACAAAAAACTCTCTCAGAGATTTCAGCTGTCAATTTCCACTGTGAGGAACATAGTGCGGAAATGGAAGACTACAGGCACTGTTCTAGTTAAGCTAAGTGGCAGGCCAAGAAACATCTCAGATAGGCAGAGGCGAAAGATGGTGAGAACAGTCATAGTCAAGCCCCAGACCAGCTCCAAAGACCTACAACATCATCTTACTGCAGATGGTGTCATCGTTCAACTATTCAGCACACTTTGCGCAAGGAGAGGCTGTATGGAAGAGTAATGCAGAAGAAGCCTTTTCTGCACACACGCCACAAACAGAGTCCCTTGAGGTCTGCTAAAGCACATTTGGACAAGCCAGCTTCATTTTGGAATAAGGTGCTGTGGACCAATGAAACTAAAATTGAGTTATTTGGACATAAGGGGCGGTCATGCTGCGGGGCTGTGTGGCCAGTGCAGGTACTGGGAGTCTTGTAAAAGTTGAGGGTCTCATGGATTCCAGTCAGTATCAGCAGATTCTTGAGAACAATGTTCAAGAATCAGTGACTAAGTTGAAGTTGCGCCGGGCTGGATACTGCAACAAGACAATGACCCTAAACACTGGCATTCACGCAGAGGAACAAGTACAACATTCTGGAATGACCATCTCAGTCCCCAGACCTGAATATTATTGAAAATCTGTGATGTGATTTAAAGAGGGCTGTCCATGCTCAGAAACCATCAAACCTGACTGAACTGGAGATGTTTTGTAAAGAAGAATGGTCCAAATTACCTTCAACCAGAATCCAGACTCCCGTTATAGGTAGCGTGTATAGGTAAGCTGTTATTTCTGCAAAAGGAGGATCTACTAAATATTGATGTCATTTTTTGGGTTGGGATGCCCAAATTTATGCACCTGCCTAAATTCATTTACATAATTATTGCACACTTTCTGTAAATCCTATAAACTTCATTTCATTTCTCAAATATTACTGTGTTTGTCTGCTATATGATATTTTGATATTGCTGATCCCAACAACTTATGATTTATTAAGGGAAAATCATCAAAATTACCAGGGGTGCCCAAACGTTTTCATACCACTGTAATACCAATAATAAAAACAAAACAAAAAAATATGTGCATTGCACATCAATACACAATATGTATCAGTGTCATTTCAGTCAGTTTACCTTTGTTATGAGTTCTGCTGTCCCTCAGCAGTGGGATTTTCTGACTACTGTCTTTGGTTGGGGTTATCAGACTGTTCCAAATTACTTTAGCATACACAGTACTACTTTTCAGCATTGTGTTCATCTGAGAATCTAATGCCTCAAATAGAAAGAAAATGACTGAATGATTTTATGGCCTTTATTATAAATCAATAAAGTTTTAAGACTTTGTAGGACCTTTAAAGAATCTGCAGGACCCTGTTTATATGAATGTATTGATTATTTATCTGATTCTTCCTGGCCATGTTTGGATGAGTCTGGAGCCTACCTGGAATCATTGGGCACAGTTTATCACAGGTTACCACCCCCCATGCACACATGAGGGCAATCTAGCATTTTTTGGGAGGTGGGACGAAACTAGACTACCCATAAGAAATTCTTACCAGAGACTAGACCAAAGATTAAACCCCTAACCCAGCCCCCTGGAGCTGCCATCTTGTACATATCATTATCATTATTCTCTATCAAATCCTCTTCACTCATTTAATGAATATTGTTTTTTCAAATGAAAATCATGGTAAGATTAAGAAGTGTCAGAGTTATTTTTATCAGTCAGATGTGGTGAACTCTCTACTAAAAACAGCCCACAATATGAATACCAGTTTTGCTGACATACCTGTTACCACATCCTTCATCTGACCTCATCTGCCAGCATGGGCACCAGCGAGTAAGTTAAATAGAACTACTCTTAACAGCTAATGTTTCCAGCAGTGAGAACAACATATCACAGCATTTAACACAGCATGGAGTTTATAGCTGGATGAGCCTAGGCAGATTCTACGAGGAACCCAGCTGGGGGAGACTTTGAGTAACCTTGAAGATGTTCCCGATTTCACATCGCCTGCCCTGAATCGCAATAGGGGAAGTTGATAAGGCTCTGGAGATTGGATCCATCCTTTCTTTGTTCAAGACCAGAAATGAGAAAGCCCAGACTGCAAAGGAAAAGTAAATCCAAATCTAAGGAGGTCAGATTGCAAGCAAACAGTAGCTAGCATCTGACATTTCCATGGTGTGAAAGTGTAATAAGGAAATGGCTGAGGTTTTAACTATGTCTCTCGAAAAACAACACAGTAAGGAAGACTGACCCGAACCCCTACTGGCGGCAGCCTCAACGCATCCAAGACTGATTTTCTATTCAGCGTGTCTGGCAGACTGAGGGATGGGAAAACGCCGGTGTCAAAAGTCTGGTGTTTCAGCTTGTCCACGCTGACAGGCGAGGAAATGGAGCGTGCTACCTGACCCGCATGAGGATCCAGCCTGGGTCTCACCTGTGGGGGGCCCGTCGGTAAACAGGCCTTACTCCTGCCAATCAGCCCGATAGCTTCTCTATTCCTCCTGTCAGATCAACACGGCAATATCTCCCACTTGTCACACGTCGGCACAGGTAGTGCCTTTGACCGCCGCAGAATCCATTTTTCACACAGCCGTCGCCAGCATGAGGTCACCCCTGCCCCTGCACTGCCTGCCAGGGATCCTACATGAATTATTCCTGAGCTCAAGCCCATTAGATTATGGCTGTAGTAGGAAGACGGAATGGCTCTGCAGATGATGCATGGGCGTTCTCACGATCACAATCTGCCTGGTTGTTTATTTTGTTATTGTGGCTTTTTTTTTGTTAAAGGATTTGACAAGGCAGAACCCCCCCTCCTCTCTTTTGGGCTTTCCAAAAGCTGATCTAGAAACAACAACAACAACAACAACAACAACAGGAGCAGCAGCAGTTGTGGTGATAACTCTTGGTCAGTAATGATTGCTGTTGATTTCATATAAGATGTGACTCCTTAAGGATTTCTGGGCTCAAAGCTTCTCACCTCTGTCATCTTTATTTGCTGCAAGGTACATTTTGAGAAGTGGTCAATGGTTGGTCTCTAAATTAACGTGATTTTTTCATTAACAACACTTTAGCTGTTTACTGATATTCATTAGTATCTGCACTCTTTATTGACCTGCCCCTATCAGTTTGATTATTCTAGGCATCTAATAAGTAAAGGATTAAGCTTTGGACAACTGAAGGAATATTTCCAGAGAAGCAATGAAAGCTGGGAAGCAGTGAAGATTGAGCCAGTCTAAAACTGTGCAGGCCATCTGTGTTTATGCTGTTACAGCAAGTGTTGTGATTTTTTTGGTGTTTGGCAGGACTTCATGTAGTATTTCTTGAGTAGATTATTGAGTACAAATAATACATTTTAGCCCAGGAATAGTCTTTTAATACATAACGTTTTAGAACACAAATGCTCACTATTAGCCATGCTGATGCCCCACCTCATCCATTCTATATCAAACTTATGAAGTAGTCAATTATTGCCACTGTGGAAAAAAAGAAGGGAAAAAATCCAAAAATTGGACTCCAATTTCATTTGCCTCTAATTTCATTTCATGCATCACTGTGCCAGCTCAAATTTGCCAGTGGTGAATCCCTTTTGTTGCGTCCACCTACCTTGAACCTGAGTCTGCGTCTAATTCTGACTCTGCAGGTTCATGTAAAATTTAACAGAGAAAATCTGTTTGAGAAATTCTGCTTCAACAATCGGCATGTGAGAGTTCTGAGATCTTTCTACTCTAGCATAACCACGGGCTGTTGGCTCATTGTTTTGAGCCTTCTGGCAATTGAGATCCTCTACTTTAGAGCTGCCAGTGATCTGCAGTCCAGTCACATAGGCCTACACAAATTTAAAAAATAAATCCTGGCTGCTGGGTTGGACCTACCTGCGTTACCCTATTCTTTTCACTCCCATCCCTATATCCAACTTCCTTAGCATTTACAGTGATGCAATACTGGCTGTGTTCAGGACTGTAAACAAAACAAAAGGTCTGGAATCCAAAAGATGGCAATAACCTTACTATCAACCTGAACTGAATTTAGATACTCAGATACCTGCTCAATCTCTTCTCAATCTCAATACTCAGATACTATGTAGAAACATCTGAGACTCAAATATCCACATACTCCTCATGCATAATGAATGTAGTTGTTGGAGGAGCATAGTGGGCAACAACACTCCTCTCCCTGTGGCAGACTAGGGTTTTATTCCACAGTCAGGCAAGCACACCAGTAAGTCCGAGAGCCCTCAGGCAAGACTCCTAATTCTACATTCAGCAAAATGATTCCAATGTACGTCACTCTGGATAAGAGCATTAGCCTAATGGCACAAATGGAAATATGCTCATGGCATACTGATACTGACTATATTACACTGGTACTTCTGATTTCAGGACCACTCAATGCTAATTTACTTCTTTTTTGTCTACTTGTATTTTAGCCTCCTGACCAATGTTTTGCAGCTCTCCAGGTTGGAATATTCTTATAATAAATATAGTATTGGTGACAAATAAAATATATCTGAAAATATATCTCTTTCATATAATTCTTTATGTATTACATACACAGCGTGGCTCATGACAGGGTTGTTTTGCATTGTTGGTCATGTTGGGTTTGATTGATTTTGTGTTTTGTGCAATATGCATTTCTTATGAAGTTCTTCTCAAGACCCTTGACTTCAGATTAATATTTTTGCATCATTTTTTCCTCCATATGAGCTTGAAGAGTCTAAAAATGTGTAGGCTATTTGTGCTTATGCTCTTACAAGGAATTTTGTGCTTAGAAATTGTCAGTATTTGACAGCATTTGGTACAAATAAGACTAAAAAAGTTTCCGCCTTTTCAGCCCAAGAGTTTTAAGACATAAATACTCACTATTAGCCCTGCAGATGCATGGCTGAAGTGGCTAAAGTGCCAACATATTCCCATTGTTGACAAAAAAAAAAAATAGGAAAAGAAGATCAATGTGAACCCAAATCTCAGACTCCAATTCAAGTTACCTCTAATTTATTTTCAAGTATGACTCTGCTAACTGTAATTTTGGCCAGTGGTGAGTTTCGAAAAACTGTGGTGTCAGTGCTCTCCTCCAAGTACATTCAGCAGCGATATGATATTGCATGACCAGCATTTTGAGAACAGTTTGGAAAACTGCTTGTCTTGATGTGCCTTAATTGCAGAAAGCATATGTTTGCCTTCACACTCTGAGATTTGTTGTTGGCATGTGATAAGGGAGATTCAGATTCTTTAGAGGAACTGCCAATGGCTGAGACATGTGGGTAATAATTGGGCTAACACCCAGTTTTTATTCTAGTCTTTATTCAAGCAAATCAACAAACATCTCAGCTTAATTTGGAGGATCATCAGGGTGCCTTTGTATATTTATCCGCTTGGTAGACCTCTGGTATTTGCTTCGTTAATCAAGACAGTCAAGACTCCCTTATTATCAGAACTGTACTAGAGACTATTATAAGAATTGTATTCTTGTAGCTATGATGACACCGTGAAAAGTATTCAGATCAAATTCCTTCTTAAAAAAATAATGGACGTTCTCATGAGGTGCAGTCAGAGGTTCCTCTCAAGGTTTTCACATGAGGTAAGTGAATAAGTGAGGTTACGTTATTGCCAGAAGCACACAGTTTCATTCTGATCATTCTGCATAAAGCTGAGTGTTGCCTAGTCCACAAATACATACTGAAGCTTGAAGGCTGTTTTTTTTTTTTCATCTTGACATTCAGAGCTGAAAACAGTTTTGCCCAAACAAAGGGAGTTCTCATGGATGGCTGCGCAGTTCATGATGTTTTGGGCTCGGAGAATACACGGAGGCATTGATTAGAGCTGACAGGATTGACCTGATGGCTGTTCTGTCACAGAGTGACCCACTTTTCAGAACTTCTGTCCACCACAGGCCGGCCATTTTATGACCACAAGCTGCGGCAAACTATTGTTTCATTTAACCTTGAGTTGAATATTCAGCACTATTTGAACTGCTAATACTGTAGTACACTCTCAAAAAACAAGGTTCTACAAAGGTTCTTTTTGAGCCACTTTTGGGTCTCCAAAGAACCATTTTTGTAGTTGAGATGTGTATATTATGTGACATCACTCAACAAACTGTTTTCTAAAAGTGTAGCTGCTACAAAAGGGGAAACGAACGAAATGCTGCAGGCAGAGCCTGGGTTAAACAGTGGTAAGCTAAAACTGCACTAGACCGGCGCTGTAATGACAAAGCGGGGGGAGGGAGGAGCTGGGGGACCAGCTACTTAACAAAAACGACTAGCTGAGATGTGGGTAGCCAGTAAATCCTGGCTGTGAGTGAGCGAGCCTCGCTGATGTCTTGATAGGCAGGGTGACCTGCTCCTGAACATGGAAGCCGAGCTGAAGCTGACCTTAACACTCCACTAGTAGTAAAGGGAACCTCCTGGGTGACCAAGATGTCGAGGCTCCTTAAGTACCCCCAGTCCCAGGTGAAACACATGAACCAAACAAAAGGACAAAGAACAATCCGAACCAAACACACATGAACGTAAATGAACACAAACTGAGTCACTGAATCAACACACATGAACGTAACAAAACTGGAAGTCCTTATTTGGACCTGTGGGCAGCGGCTCGAGATCGCCCTGGGGGAGGGTGCGAAAACGAGGGCCTCACAGTGACTTTGATTTGCTTATTCAAACTATACATTTTATTTTGCAGAACAAGAAATTATGCTTCACTGAACAATGAAATGAAATTTTTGAAATTTTACAGCAACATGATACATTCCTTTTTTTGTTAACCTTACTTAACCTACTTTGTTTGGCCAACTTCAATTGTCAAATTGTTTAAGATAAAAAAAAACAACAGTGGTTGGTCCAACAATATACTTTGCATTGTACCAGCTACACTGTAACTGTAACACCTGTTCTGTCCACTTAGAGTCCACTTTAGAACCATTCTTTCTCTTACTAACACCAATTATCTGCCAAAATTACAGTCATTGACAGTATGATCAGTGTCACTGCAAGAGCACTGAACAGTGCAGTACCCAGAATAGTCACACTCGGCAGCACAGGTAATGGTAGCCTGCTCTTACAGCCTTCATCATTCAAACCAGGAAAACAACCATTCTATAAAATATAACTGTATACCTAAGAGACTGTAGCATGGGGGAACGACTACACAGTGACTACTCACTACATCAACAGATGATGGTGGGAGCCAATGGAAAAACTTCAGGAACTGTATGTGCATATGCTTAGTCAACCAGTCACACTGTGTTATACAAATTGCTAGTTCAGGTAACTCAGAGAATCTTGTTGGCACAATCTCAGGGTGCAGTCTAACATGTTTTTGCTTGTTCATGCAAAGTAGCTCAGATTTTTTTTATCTCAGTGCTTTTAAAATGACCAAATCAGGCGAACTAAATGCAGTAGCCATCTTTACATTGTGGGCAGTCAGACAGTGGAAAACTATGTGTAACTCTGTGACAATTAAAATGCTTTTCCAACTTAATCCCTGCTTTCTGCTCTAATTATTAACTGTAAGAGAGTCCTACCTGAACACAAATCGCACCACTCCACCAATAAAGCACATTCTGAAGTGCTTTATTATAAATTTGCTGTGGAGACTTATTCATTTATTTGAGGATGTATTTTCAGCCCCTTACAGTTTGCAAAAAAAGAAGCTTGAACTGATTGAAAAAGTGGGCCATGACAACTGAAGAGAAATGTGCCCTCAGTATCTGTGATATGGCCCCTGTAGAAGCGTCTGTCGCTGACACCATCACCTCGTATATAGCAAGGCATGCTGCTCCTCA